>NC_134357.1:77565346-77682846 GCF_048569485.1 Anomaloglossus baeobatrachus
TGTGTGCAGGTAGGTACCGGGAGACTAGGTCACAGATGTAAGGAGGAGACATGTTGTGGATGGCTTTGTATGTCATGGTTAATGTTTTGAACTGGAGTCGTTGGGCGATGGGAAGCCAGTGAAGGGATTGGCAGAGTGGCGAGGCTGGGGAATAGCGAGGGGAGAGTTGGTCCCTTTTAAACCCTTCACACCATGTGACGTATATTTACGCCACATGTCATGTCCCAGCCTTTGATGCAGGCTCGCACACAAAGCCCGCATCTTTCCCCGCATATGATGGCAGATTTAATCAGCTATTGTGTGCCTCTAACAGCGGCGGGCAGATCGGAGATCCGCGCACAACTGTTAACCAGTTAAATGCTGCTGTTGATCTCTTACAGCAGGATTTAATACTTGCCGATGGGGAGTACGCCATTCCTCACTTCCATCATCACGCCCTTGACGTGATCGCGGGGTGCTTATGGGTTGACATCCGGGGGTCAGCTCTATGACCTCTGTGTTGGTGAAGACAATCGTCCTGTGAGTACAAGCTGTGTTAGGCACCCCACAGGAGATTGTGATTTCTGATGATGTTTTGCTCTGATGCTGATGTTTTGCTCTGTACAGCAGAAGCAATCGGATTAATTGTAAAACAGTTAAAAAAAAAAAAAAACAACAAAAAACGTTAAAATCACAAAATCACCCCCTTTTCCCCAATGACCATAAAATAAATACCCCCCCCCCAACACGTATTTGGTATCACTGCGTTCACAAATGTCTGATCTATCAAAATATAAAATAATCCAATTGGTAAACAGCGTAATGAAAAAATATCAAATTGCCAAATGTTCACACAGGGCATCTTTTGTTATGTGCGTTTTGAGTGCATCTTGAGAGTGCATCTCATTTTCTGAAACCGCACCCGCAGCAAAAACGCATGTTTTTGTCGCGTTTTACTGCGTTTTGCCTAATACATTTTCTAAGTGAAATCTATTGACTGGAAGGATCAAGAACGCTGTAAAAACTCAAAGAATTGACATGCTGCACCTTGACAAACGCAGCCAAGATGCAACCAACAAAAGTTGCCCAGTGTGGACAGCAAAATAGAAATCCCGTAGACTTTGCTGGGAGAAAAAAATGCATGCATTATGGTGTATCTTTGTGACCTCCTAAAACGGACCAAAAACGGAGCAAAAGATGCCCTTTGTGAACTAAAGGCTGCTTTACACGAGACGACCGATCGTGCGATTTCACGATCGATCGTACCCGCCACCGTCGTTTGTGCGTCACGGGCAATTGATTGCCCGTGGTGCACAAACTCGTTAAACCCCCCTGTCACATGTATTTACCTCCCGTGCGACGTCGCTGAGGGCGGCGAACGTCCTCTTCCTGAAGTGGGAGGGATGTTCGGCGTCACAGCGACGTCATGCGGCTTGAAGGTGTTAATGAGTCCATATTGACTTTTATAGGATTACTATATCCAAAAGGGGGCACTAGAGGGCCTGTGTCTTCCTCTGTGAAGGGGCTGTTTCCAGATTTTATTTTCCAGGGAGCATTGGATGGGCCTGTATGTTTCCCTGCTCCAACTTGACAGTCTCATTAAAGCACCACTCCACCGTTTTGTTTTTCAGCACTGGAGTGGTACTTTTAATCTAAGTCCCTTCCCCCTGTCATATACTCCATATACTCCGCTTCCATCGTCTTCCCCTCCCTTTTTTTTTTTATTTTTTTTTTAACTCCACACCGGCCTTGTGGCGCTATCTTGTGACTGTAACTTCTGACTCGTTGGAAATCAGAAGTTACTTCACAATCGCTCAACACAACTCTCTGAGAGCCAGAACGAGGCTCTCATAGAAATGTATTGAGGTGTGATCTCCGTCGCGCTCCACTGGAGCTGCCAGCAGGTGACAAACCACCAAAGCATGACAGGAACAGTGGGGATAGATGATGAAAATGGCGGAGGGAGAGTATTAGACCGTAAACAGCGGACTTGCATCAGAAGCACTGCTTCATCGGTGAAAGAGAAACCAAAAAACCCTGGAGTTATGCTTTAAGGGAGAAACTTTTGCTTATCTAAGACTGACTGTGCATGGCTGCACCTCCTTGACATAAATATTTTCCTCCTGACAACATATAAATAACATTTTGTATCCCGTTCAGTGGTCCCGCCAAAGGGCCTCTTTTTATTTTTTTTTTAAACAAAAGCCTAGCCACGGCAGAAGCCACTGGGGCCTCATTTAGGAGAATTGCCTCCCAGTAACATCATTCTGGTTGCCTATAGCAACTAGACTGCAACTTTCAGCACTGAAACTGCTGAGGTAAAGTGAAAGCTGAGCTCTGATTGGTTGTAATGGACAAACTAGACCCTTGAGAAGCATAGCACATAATCTTCTATTCACTATATAACACTGAACGCGTCCTTCTGTCCAAAGCCAGGTCGGCGTTTGTGTGCAGTGCCTTGTTCTTGTTAACATAGCACTGCGCAAGTGCCAACCGTCACCTCTGTGCTGCCCACACTAGTGTCATGGTGAGAGAGCGGAGACACGAGGAACCGCCTGCCCACACCACACATGTGATGGTGGTTATGGAGGTCAGCAGCATGCGGACATCACATGACCTGAAGATGACTGCGCCTGTACGGAGGCTGCTGACCGGTGCGCTGTTGTGCAGGGCACAGGCTGTGCGGGCCGGGGTTTAGCTTCTGCAGCGGAGAGAGCTGGCTCTCCATGGAGGCTGAGCGGTGCTGTGTGCTTAAAGAGGCTGGCAGTGGTGTCTCAGAGCAGGACGTCCGTGCAGCACGAGGTGTCACTGCATGGACCTCAAGGGTGCGCTGCTGCTCTCTGTTATCTGCCAATACACACATACACTCTTAAGGCCCTGTCTCACACACAGAGATAAATCTTTGGCAGATCTGTGGTTGCAGTGAAATCATGGACATATTGTTCCATTTGTACACAGCCACAAACCTGGCACTGATTGTCCACAATTTCACTGCAACCACAGATCTGCCACAGATTTATTTGTGTGTTTAACAGGGCCTTTACATACACAAATGGCCAATTCACTGATGTCACCTGTGCCAACCACCGCTGCTGCTGCTCTCTATTTGCCACACACACACACACACACACACACACACTCACACTCACTAAAGGGGGCTTTACACGCTACGATATTGTTAATGTTTGGTCGCCGGGGTGAAGTTGTTAGTGACGCACATCCGGCGTCATTAACAATATCGCAGCGTGTAATACTTACCAGCGACCTTAGGCGACCTCAAAAATGGTGAAAATCGTTCACCATGGAGAGGTCGTCCCAAAGTAAAAAATCGGTAAGGGTTGTTTAGCGTTGTGGTTCATCGCTCATTCGGCGGCACACATCGCTATGTGTGACACCGCATGAGCGAGGAACGTCTCCTTACCTGCCGCCGGCCGCAATGAGGAAGGAAGGAGGTGGGCGGGATGTTACGTCCTGCTCATCTCCGCCCCTCTGCTTTGATTGGCCGGCCGCTGTGTGACGTTGCGGTGACGTCGCTGTGAGGCCGAACGTCCCTCCCCTTTGAAGGAGGGATTGTTCGGCAGTCACAGCGACGACGCCGACCAGGTAAGTATGTGTGACGCTGCGTAGCGATAATGTTCACTACGGCAGCGATCACAAACAATCGCATGCGCGACGGGGGCGGGTACTTACACGCTCGCTATCGCTAGAAATTGCTAGCGATATCGCTAACGTGTAAAGCCCCCTATACACTCATATATATATGTATGTAATATATAAAGCTATGTGTGTGTGTGTGTCCCCACTAAAGGAATCCCCACCGTCGCATTTACAATCACGAAATTTTGCACAAATGCCTCATGTGACTCAGGGAACGTCATAGACTATGTTTTGATGGGAAAATTTAACCCTGCGCTTTACAGTTACTGTCCAAAAATGTGCCTCCATTAAACTGAATGGAGGTGGGAACTGCAGGCTATTAATGGCGACTGTCAGTGGTTGCTGTAGGAACAAAATAAACTGTTTAGTATAAGAAGCTTATGTGTGAGGTAAAAAGATGTCAGTGGTGAGACGGATAAAAAGAGACAGAAAGCGACAGAGACACAGAGAGAGACAGACGTGGAAAGAGACAGAAAGAGACAGACGGGCAAAGAGACAGACAGAGAGAGACAGACAGCGACAGACAGAGACTGGGATAGAGACAAAGAGACAGTTACTATCCCGGACAAGGGACCGAACCATTTGGGATGTGGGTGAGCAGTGCTATGTTCATGTTGTAGTTGAATTCTTCAATAAAATAGCCCCGGAGTCAGCTCTTGCACATATAGCCATCTCCAGCGCCATGTTATTGAAGACACTTCTTTTTTTCTGTAAATATTTCCAGTCACTAGTTTTTCAGATGATCTTTGCAGACACAGTGTCTTCAATAAAATGGCGCTGGAGTCGGCGTGTACGTATACTACCGACTCAGCACCATTTTTTTTTTTTTTAAACTATATTTTTATTCAAATTTTTCAATAACATAACACTGGCATAAGCGAATTCAGCATTGTAAATTCAATTCAAAAACATTACATTGTCATGTTTGATCATCCCAAATTCCATACCAGTTTTTAAAATCAATAACCGTAACATGGCAAGATAAAGCAAAGGAAAGCGGCGACCCCTTAACCCGTCATTCTTATCATTCCCCCCATTGAACCCTTGTGAACATGGTAATGACATACAATAAAGAAGTCCCACTCAAATCGGTTATTTCCCCCTCTCCTTTTAGTCAGCTTTCGGCCTTTCCTCCCCCACCTCCAAGCCATCCAATGTATCCTTCAATTTTTCAGTATGATACCAGACTGTGTCTTTGAAAGGTGACATAATCCTGACTATCTCCTGCTGAGTACAATAGGCCAGTATGAATTTCTTCAATTTGTTAAAGTGCTGTCGTATTCTATCCGCCCTCCTTTCTGCATCCAATCCTTCTATTTCAAGAAGATGCATGAGCTGATCCAAGATCTCTTCAATCGTGGGGACCCTAGACTCCAACCAATTTTTTAGTATCGCTCTCTTGGCTCCCAGAAGTATCACATGTATAAGTCTGGGTGGGTTAGTCACCTTCCCTTTGGTATCGTTCCCCTCCTCCCAATTGTGAAAAATAGCGAACCCAGGTGAGAGCCGAACTTCAAGACCCCACACCTTTTGTATACAACTTTTGATCTGTGACCATAATGGACTCAAAAGGGGGCAGGACCACAACCCGTGAAGGAGATCAGTTCCACTACTCTTACACTTAGGGCAAAATATAAGCCTGTCTGGCTTTGTTGCTCAGCACCATTTTATTAAAGACACTGTGTCTGTGAATATCACCAGTCACCAGTTTGTTTCAGATATTCATTTATTGAAGACAGTGTCTTCAATAAAATGGTGCCAAAGTTGACAGTATACGCACACACTGACTCCAGCGCCATTTTATTGAAGAATTCAATTACAACGTGAACATAGCACTGTGCACATGTCAGCCATAAGGATAATGGCGGTGGCTGTGGTGCAAATTTAAATAAAGAGTCGGAAAGCAGCCAGGGTAGTTATAGATAAAAAGACCCCGACCACAAAGTCACGCCCTGATGCTAAATCATCACCACATGGGCGTAATACGGGTTCAATAGCTAGTTGACTAAGATGGTGCAGACGGAGTAATAGTCTGCTCTGCTGTGCACCATTTTCGGGTGTATATGCCTACTGGAGATGGGCACCCATACATAGTAGACTGTGTCTATCCGCATCCAATAGGCATATATGTCCGAAAATGGTGCATGACAGAGCACACAACTCCATCTGCCCTATTATAGTCAATGGCCTCATCGGCGCACACATCCGAGCCCTGTTTTGCTGGGGATTCGGACCTGAACCCTGACTTCACTACTGAGCGGGGTCCAAAATGCAGTGTGAAAGGGGCCTAACAGAGGAACTGGAAACTCCGCAGTGGTGACAGGTCTTCTTTAAGAAGTAGACATTCTCCAGAAGGATGGAGATTTAAAAAAATATGTTGCCCGCACAAACTAGTAGATTTCCACTTTAAAATGTGGAAACTAAATTTCTAGGATTCTCTGAGCTCAGGCTTTTCTTTCTGACCGAACTAGGCAGCGGTCACTCCCCCAATCCTGGATCTAGACCGTTGTCCATTCCCTTTCTTTTTTTTTTTTTAAATTCTTTATTTTACATACCAACTCGTGACATTGAAAAAACTTTCTGCTCCACAAGGAGCAACATGAAAAATATCAGGGATATAACGTTGACATAAATCCTGACCTCCAGTATCCTTATGCATCCCGTCTGCCATCCCTACGAGTCTGGTCTGATTTTAACCTTTTATTTTGAGAACCAACTCTATACAAAGAAAGAAGAACATTTAGCAGAATGAGAGAAAAGAAAGTCCTAAAAGAGAACATCATAAGTTGTGTATCAGGAACAGGAAGAAGGTGAGAGAAAGGGGGGTGAGGGAAAAAAGGTGAGAAGAGGGGGGGAAAGGAGACCGAGAGGGAGAGGGAGAAGAAGAGAAAGAGAGAGGGAAAAGACAAAAAAAAAAAAAAAAAAAAAAAAAAAAAAGGGGGGGGGGGGGGAAAGAGGGAAGAATGGGGGGGGGTTTGGGAGAAAAGGGGGGGGGGGAGAAAGTCCAGGGGGATTACCCCACACCCCCACCAGGTCGCTCCCGCGGGTCAGAGAGCAGTCTTATGTGGTCTGTAGAGGAGGTGAACTCCATCCATGGAAGCCATGTCCCGTAGAAGTCCCCCCGGCGATCATTAAGAGAGGATGTCAAATCCTCCATGTGCATTAAGTCGTTGACCCTTGATACCCACTGAGCCACCGTGGGGGGGTCCGTAGACTTCCAGCCAAGAGGAATACAGGACCTGGCGGCCATGACTAGGAATCTCAGCAAGGAACTTTTATATTTAGAGATCGGGAGTCCCGTTAATTGTAGTAAAAACAGCTCTGGTCCCAGTGTCTCCTTCGTCCCGGTCACCTGTCTGATTACCTGCTTCACCTCTGACCAAAACCTCTGCAAAGAGGGACATGACCAGAAGACATGTACATAGTCACCCTCCTCCAATCCACACCGCCAACACGCAGGGTCCACTGAGGGGAATATCCTATGCAGCCTAGACGGGACTCTATACCACCTTGCCAGCAGTTTATAGTTGGCCTCCAGCAATCTGGAGCTGATCGATGTTTTATGTGCTAACATTAAAATTTTGTCTCTTTGCGTGACAGTTAGGGCCATCCCCAGATCCCTCTCCCACTGCTGCAGGTATGCCGGAATGGGCAAGTCTCCTGGGTCTGCTAGCATGGTATACACTAAGGAGAGCGAATGCCGAAGAACACCCCCCTCTAAGCACAGTTTTTCAAACCTCGTGGGGGGCCCTGCATACTGAGTGAAGCAGGGGAGGGAGCGCAGAAAATGCCTCAGTTGCGTCGCTCTCCATCTCCCCATGGGATTCGGGGTCAGGAGACTGCGGATATCCTCAAGAGGTAGCCAATCCCCCCCTCTTCCCAGATGACAAGCTCTAAATCTACCCCCCTGAACCCAACCCCGAAAGACAGGGTCCGAGAGGCCAGGGCGGAACTCCGGATCTCCCAATATGGGCGACATGCAAGAGGGCACAGGGAGGAGAAGGCGCCGAATCTCGTTTTTCGAGCAGCATTCCAGGGTAGCTCCAATAAGTGGGTGAGATTTCAAATTTGTCGGGGAAAAGTGCAAAAGCCAGGGAGTGGCCGGGAGATGTATGTCCGAGAAACTCTGTTCCAGTGCCACCCATGCCTTTGTCTTAAAGTGGCGGCACCAGTCTAGTACCCTGACCATGTGAGTAGCCCAGTAGTATTTTTTCAAGTCGGGGATTCCCAGACCTCCTCTGCTCTTAGGTCTACACAGTAGGGAACGGGAAATTCTCGCCGGTTTATTTGCCCAGATAAATTTAGTTTGTAGTGAAGCCACATCCCCGAAAAAGGAGCCCGGGATCCGAATCGGCAGGGACTGAAAGAGGTATAATAGCCGAGGAAGTATGTTCATCTTTAATATTGCACACCTCCCGAACCAAGTAAAGTAGCCCTTCCCCCAACTTGCGCAGTCTGTTCTAATAGATTGCAAGAGAGGAAGATAATTTAATTTGTAGAGTTGACTAATGTCCGCTGCCAACTGGACCCCCAAGTACCTCAGGGAGTGACTAGACCACCTAAACCTAAATGCAGATTGAAGCGAGACTACCTGTTCTTGGGGTAGAGATACATTTAAAGCTTCGGACTTTGACATGTTGATTTTAAAATTAGAAAGAGAGGAGTAAATTTCCAACTCTCTCAATAAGTTGGGGAGGGAAACCTGTGGATTAGTTATGAAAAAGAGTAGGTCATCCGCATATGCCGCAATTTTGTAGTTGGAGCCGTCAACCCTAGGGCCCGATATGTTAATGTTTCCTCTTATTCGACATAGTAGGGGTTCCAGGGTCAGAATGAAGATCAGGGGCGATAAGGGGCAACCCTGTCTTGTGCCATTAAGAATGGGGAATCTGTCTGAGTTGAGACCGTTCACTCTAACTGTTGCCGATGGGATGCTGTACAGAGAGCAGATCCACTTGAACATCATCCTCCCCAGCCCCACCACTCGCAATACCTCCTCCATAAATATCCAATTAACTCTGTCGAACGCTTTTTCTGCATCAGTCGACAAGAGCATGAGTGGCGTCCCTTCCGTTTTAGCCTTATGGACTAAATTCACCGCCTTAGTTGTATTGTCTCTTGCTTCTCTTCCCCTTACAAACCCTGCCTGGTCTGTGTGAACAATTTCCCCTATCAGCGGGGACAGTCTGTCCGAAATAATTCTAGTAAAGAACTTCAAATCCGTATTGAGGAGGGATATTGGCCTGTAACTTGAGCAGGAGGAAGGATCTTTGCCCTCTTTAGGGATGACTACTATGTTAGCGGCTAAGGAATCCCTCGGCAACGGGGCTGCATCACATGATGGGATATTGTTAAAGGCAGTAGAGTGCCCATTTTTTTATAGTATTGCAAAGGGAAACCATCTGGGCCCGGGGCCTTGCCTGTGGGGGAGTTTTTGATTGCGGACCAATACTCCTCCTCGGAGATGGGCCTCTCCAGTGCCGCCGCATCCTCGGGTTTAAAATGTTTCAAGCCGGAATCCAAGATATATTTCCTTATGCGTTGCCGCAGCTCCGCCCCAGCTCTCTCGGACCGTCCCTCGTCTATAGAGTAAAGCGAGGAGTAAAAGTCTTTAAAGGCGGATGCGATGTCCTTCGGCAGTGTGGCCCACCCCCCTCCAGGAGTTTGCACTTTAGGGACATATCCCCTCGCCCTCTGAGTCCGCAGGGCACGAGCCAGTGCCCTGCCACTCTTATTACCGAATTCGTAGAAGTGTCTTCTACACTTGGCTAGTGCTCCCTTGGCTTTGTGGTATAGTAAAGTACGCAATTCCTCCCTCTTCCTACCCAGCCTGACTCCTATCTCCCCTTCCAAAGACCCCTTATGTGTTACTTCCAACTCCCTTATTTCGGCTAAGAGAGATGTGACCTCCTCTGCCCGTTCCCTCTTCAAACGTGAACCATGCTTGATGAGTAGACCCCTTGCCACGCATTTGTGCGCCTCCCAGACAATATTAGGGGACACCTCCCCCTTTCTGTGGCTGTCAAAATATTCAGTCAAGGCCTCCCCCAGTTCCCGCATCGTCGCCTGGTCCGCAAGTAATGAAGTGTTCAGCATCCACTGTCCCTGTCTTCTGATGGAACAGTCGAGGGAAATAGTGACTGTGATCAGAGCATGATCAGAAAAGGATATGCACTCAATCGACGCATCCACCAGAGAATGAAGGTCCCCATGTCTGAGGAGGAAAAGGTCCAACCGTGAATAGCAGTTATGAACAGCTGAGTAAAATGAAAAGTCTTTGTCTGATGGGTGCATCAATCGCCACGTGTCTATCAGTTGGTGATCATGTAATCCCCTTCTCATCCGGCGTAGTGCCTTTTGTGGGAGACTGGACACCCCCTTTGAGCTATCCCTCGACGGTTCCAACACGACATTAAAGTCACCCCCCAGAATCAGGGTACCCTCTGAGAATTCCTCAATCTGCTCAAGATAGCGTATCAAGGCGGCACACTGACCCTTGTTGGGCAGATAAACTGCCACAAAGGTGACTATTTGAGAAACAATGCGTCCCTTGAGCATTAGGAGCCTTCCCTCGGCATCCGACCGAGAGTCTAACGGTTCCCAGGGGAGCGTATTAGACAGCAAGATGCTTGTGCCCCTTGATCTAGGATCCGGGGAGGGTGAGTGGAGTACTATTGGATACCTTCTGTCCGTGAGTCTGTATGGTCTGGATTCGCAGTAGTGTGTCTCTTGAAGAAAGGCGACCTGGATTCGGTTTCTCCATAGGCGGTTCAGTAGTATAGAGCGTTTCTCCGGGCTGTGGAGTCCCTTGACATTCAATGAGCCCACTCGTAGCTCATGCTGCTTTTGTTTCACCATGCTCTGTCACAGGAACCCGGGTGGGGGGGAGGGGCGAGAGAGAGGAGAGAGAAAAAAAAAAAAAAAAAAAGGGGGAGGGGGAGAAGGGGCAGGGGAGAAGAGAGAGGGAGAAAAAAAGAAAGGGGGAGAAGAAAACTTCGAGATTAGAAAAAAGAGAAAACAGAAACTCAAGAAGATAACCGGAAAGTAGAGAAACAGTTAATATACTGTTCGTAGAACCGGGGACCAGCCCAGGGACTACTTAAGGGAAAAACGGGGACACGAACCGACACACGGCCAGAGCGCTACCCCGCGCCCTTCTTTTTCCTGCTGGCCGGCCCCTCCCTCCCAAACCTAAGGATGGGTCCGCCAAATAACCTCCCACTAACCCCACCCCCCAGAACAAGCTTATAGAAACTTTGCCCCCCCCCACCCCCCCCAGCCCACTATCTTAGGATCCACCAACGCAAATGTTTTAGACATCCCCCAGAACATTGTGTCCATTAGAATTGATTTAACGCCTAGATTGTCATTTTTTTCTTTTTTCTCTTCTTTCCCTCTGAGGCGTAGGCTCACAGAAGACCCTCCCAGCTCCCGTCTCCTTCACCACCAGCATTGCCTCTGCTCAGATCTTGCTCATATAGAGCCTTCATTCTCACGGGACCTCTCTTTGAGCAGGGGTGGCTCCCCCCTTTCTCCTCCTCTGCTCCGTATAGGCCTGAGGCTCCCAAGCCGTCCAGTCCGGAACCGAGCAGTCCGAAATATCCAGAAAGGCACAGAGATTCGGGAGCTCCGAGTGCCTCCTCAGAAGGAACACCGAGTCCCCCTTACGCACAATCAGGTGGAAGGGGTGGCCCCATCTATAGGTGGCGTTCGCTTCCTTTATTCTAATCAGGAGAGGTTGCAGCAGACGCCTCATATACAGTGTGCGGCTGGATACGTCCGGGAACAACTTTACCATAGCACCGTCTATTTTCACAGGGCCGTGTGCCCAGGCCCCCTGCAGGATCTTTTCTCTGTCTCCATAGTAATGTAGGCGGCATAACACATCCCTGGAGGTGGGCGTGGGTCTGGTGCCGGGCCTGGCAACCCTATGGATTCTATCAAAAAGATGAGTAGCCTCAAGCGGACGATCTGTGACCATGTTGAAAATGGACAGGACTTTAGAACGCAGGAGATCCTGGGGCCAGTTCTCCGGTATACCCTTCAGTCTGACATTATTTCTCCTGCTCCTGTTTTCTTGGTCATCCAGGAGCAGGGCCAGGTCTCTGATGTGGGCATTAGAAGATTCACAGTCCCTTTCAATTCGCTCCATTCTGCTCTCCAGGGACTCCTGTGCTTGCTCCGTTGCTTCAATTCTGTCCTCCAGCACCACCATTTCCTCTCTCAGGGTGGACAGCGCCATCTGTTGGGAGGATTCAATTCTGGCCACTACATCTTCCAGGTCTTTTTTGCTGGGGAGGGCTAGGATAAGCTCCCTGAGAGCATTTATGTCTTCCTGCGGAGGGCCAGAGGGCAGGGTGCTTTTTAAGGACAGGGGCGCTGTGTGCTCCAGCGGGGGGGGGGGACCCCTGGGTGCAGAGGATGGCAGGTATTCCCGGATCGCATGATCCCCCAGGGGCCGAGGTCTCCGCCTCCCCCGCAGCAGCATGTATGGAGGCAGGCCGCGAGGAATGCTGCGCGGTTCCCCCCCCACCCCTCCAGCCCTCCCTACCTGGGCTCTCTCCCTTCTGTATCAGTGCCGGGGCCCTGCGCCGCTCCTCCCCACCGCTGGTCTCCGGTGCAATGTTGCTGGCTGTGGGAGGGCGCCGGACCGCGCCTGGGGAATTCCCCGTCGGAGGGGGCCGCGAGCCCACCGGCGCCATCTTGCTTCGGGCCGCCAGCGGAGGCTCAGTCCCAGACGCCGCCAGGTACCTGGATATGCTCCCCTGGGAGTTCTGACACGCCGTGGGGGAGGCAGGAGCTGCAGCACTACCCGGTTTCTTCTTTGGAGCCATCCTGGGTAAGCGGGGTCAGCGGGATATAACTGTAATCTTTTGTGGGCGCAGGAGCTCTGGGAACAAGCTTCCTCACGCCGCCATGTCCAGGACACGCCCCGTCCATTCCCTTTCTGTCTATGTAAACTTTTAGAACTACAGTATATCTCCCCTATTATACGCTGCTCTTTCCTTCTTTCATATTATAATGGCAAATAATATTTTAGTAAAATGTAGACTCAGTGTTTCTGTTCTTGTCAAATTAAAGTAGTCTTTTATATTTCAAAAGTAATCACTGGGATTGCCTGGATTATGTCTTCTCTGAAATTGCAGTTTATGACCATTCAAGTTCATAAGACTGAGCTGCAATATCAGGCACATCCTGTGGGCAAGAGTGGCAGTGTTTCTGGGAAAAACAGACGTCTTGTCCAATCCTAGAAAAACGCTATATTAAAAACAAATGCTTTTAGCTAGCCTTTTCATTTTCCCCTTTAAGAAATAAAAACATACTCTACTCACCTGGAATTCTAGAGAACAAACTACGGTATATGTGGCTTTATTCTATGCCATCTTCTAACTATTGACTACTAATGAGTCTGCAGACTGTGCTTTTATTATGGGATGTGCCTTCAATGCTCCTCCACTGCTCTTACCTGACCTCCTCTGATGAGAGGTCACCCTCAGAGGCAGGAGCGGTCTCTGGAGATCAGGTTATAGGAGGCTGGCGAGGGAACAATCACGGAAGCCTCCGAAGATTCAGGGTAGCTGAGTATTTTTTATTTTTACTTTGTTGAAATTATACATTCGCTGAAATTAGCAGCAAAACTGCACTACAATAAACAATACAAATGGTGCCAATTTGCCACTGGATTTTTTTTTTTTGTTTGTGCATGCAAACGCATTTGGTACAGAACTTTTCTGCAGGAAATCCAACACGTGAACTCTGAAAAGGGTGTTTTATTATAGGATTAATAAGAAGGGAATACAATTAAATCCAGTGTCAGCAATACTTGGTAAGTGAAATACATCAGGGGTAGCTGCAAAAATCTCTAGTATCTTACTACTACTAATAATAATAATCTTTATTTATATAGCGCCAACATATTCCGCAGCGCTTTACAATTCAGAGGTTCTTACACAAATGGTCATAAGTAACAGTTATAGATAATACAATTATTAAAGCAAAAATAATGAGGAGCCTGCTCATAAGTGCTTACAATCTACAATGAGGTTTGGGTGACACAAAGAAGGGCAGGTACTTATTTACTGCGAAAGTCCAGCCATCTTCATGAAACGGGGATAGATAAAAGGCTGCATGAGTGTGTTACCAATCAATCGTGTTAGTGATTTTGGGTGCGGTGGAGCGTTTGATGGAGAATTATGTTCAGAGAAGTAGAGAATGGGCTATATATATATATATATATATATGTGTATATACACAGTAGATATATATGTGTGTGTATATGTATATATATATGTATGTATATATATGTGTATATATATATGTGTGTATAGGTAGAGATAGGTAGAGATAGGTAGAGATAGGTAGAGATAGGTAGAGATAGGTAGAGATGGGTAGAGATGGGTAGAGATGGGTAGAGATAGGTAGAGATGGGTAGAGATAGGTAGAGATAGGTAGAGATAGGTAGAGATAGGTAGAGATAGGTAGAGATAGGTAGAGATAGGTAGAGATAGGTAGAGATAGGTAGAGATAGGTAGAGATAGGTAGAGATAGGTAGAGATAGGTAGAGATAGGTAGAGATAGATAGAGATAGATAGAGATAGATAGAGATAGATAGAGATAGATAGAGATAGATAGAGATAGATAGAGATAGATAGAGATAGATAGATAGAGATAGAGATAGATAGAGATAGATAGAGATAGAGATAGATAGAGATAGAGATAGAGATAGATAGAGATAGAGATAGAGATAGATAGAGATAGAGATAGAGATAGATAGAGATAGATAGAGATAGATAGAGATAGAGAGAGAGATAGAGATAGAGAGAGAGATAATATGTATGTATATATATAAAATACTGTATATATGGTCATCAATTAGAGAACCTGATAGGCCGATCTAAAAAGATGTGGTTTTAGGGAGTGCCTGAAACTTAATACCCTGTGGATAGTTTCTTGGGGTAGAGTATTCCAGAGCATTGGTGCAGCTCAGGAGAAGTCTTGGAGTCAGGAATGGGAGGTTCGGATTAGTGTGGATGTTAGTCGAAAGTCACTTGTAGAGAGTAGAGAATGGGTAGGGCAATAAACAGAGATAAGAGAGGAGTACTGTCCAGAACTTTACTATATGTGGTAGTAATTTATCAGTCTGGTGTGCAAGCGATCTAGCGCAGAAGACCAGTTCATCTGTTTCCACTCTTCAGCTGAGAGCAGACTAAGGCTGTATTCATACGATGCGTTCCCATTTCATGTGGCTTTTTTCCCACAGTTTTCCAAAAAAACTAGTAAATGCATCACCTTTCTAATAGGTTTTTGGAATATTGTGGAAAAGCAAAAATGCATCACAATTCTGTCATTCTATTAACAAGTCTATTAGTTTTTCCTCATTTCTTGATCTCTTTTGACATCATAAAATTGTGAATAAAAAAAAATGTTTCAGTATGGGACCATTCATTTGATTGGTAATGGAAGTGTCTTAAAATATTTTCTGTTTGAATTTCAATATATCCTGGAAGAACTGAAACACAAAGTATATTAAAGGGGGGATTAAATAGAAAAAATCCGGCATTCAAAATTTGTTGGAGTGCAAAAAACCCTCTTATTTGGATAAGCGTAGTAATATGTGTGACAATAAATATGACGTTTTGGTTATATACAACCTTCTTCAAATTATTTCACACGAGCTGCCTTTGTCATGGGTCGTTCCAATGGTAACACGCTGTTCTGGTATGCTGCCACTAAGGTCACAAAGTATAAGGAACCTCTGCACTACTTGAACAAAATCCCCGTTTTGTGCAGTGCTCTTATTAAAATATGTGCAAACTGAACAAATGTAGTCATAATGATGATGATAATGATGCAACAGTAAATGCAATGTCCGGTAAATCATAAATTTTTTTTTGTAATTTTACACTTTTCTTCCTCCTGTGCGGAGCCTTCTACACCAGTTGCACCATTACTCACAGGACTTTGTCCGCTTTGTTTATAGTGGAGGATCAGACTTTTGAAAAATAACGTTGTTCGCCTGTTTCATACTCGGAGAGGTCTTCCTCATTGCCTCCATATTTTGCTTTCCTTGTGAAGGTTGTATTTCACGTCAGGTCCTGGTGTAGACCGTTTCCCCTCTTGTTCTCTTGGTATGGTTCCTTATCTCTTCTTTCCTTGATTACAGTTCCCTTGTCCCTGTCTCGTACCTTTGTTGTCAGCAGAACAGAATCGTTAGCTGGTTCTCCAGGTAAATCATGCATGCTTCTATTCACTTATTCTTTGTCTATACTCTCTTTGCTTGCACATTTTCTGTGGACTCTCCATTCCCTTCCCCTGATAATAATGGCTTTCCTGAAATGCTATTATATTGCTTTGTAAGGTATAGGGCACGGTAATGGGATACTTGTTTCTATCCAACAATGTATGATCACAAATTACTTTGAGGATCTTTCGCTTAGTCAAAATAAAATTGAGTTAAATACATTAAAATCCTTGAGCTCCCTTTATTCTGTCACTCTTTTCCGTTTTGTACTGCGTCACTCCATTGAAGAGATATTCACATTTGTTGTTTTTGGAATCCACTATGTGAAATCTCTGTTTGCAGTTCAATTGGGCGTTTCTTCAGAGTCCTCTCTGGGGGCGTGTGCTTTTACTCCTCCCTCCCACCTGCAGCCAATCACCGATCTACAGCTGATCTAAGGTAGCAGTCTAGGGCTCTGCTGAGCTGTTATAGGCAGTGTCTGGGAGGGAAGAGTGAAAATACCCGCCCCCAGAAAAGACTGCGAAGAAACACCCAGTTGATCAGCAAAGAAGAGATTTCACATACTGAGCTCCAAAAACATCAAATGTCAATATCTCTGGAATGGATCGATGCAGCGCAAAATGGAAAAGACTATCACAATTAGAGGAGCTTTTTACAAGGCTTTTAACTCCATTTTTTTGGAGCAAGTGACAAGTCCTATGTATGAATGGCACTGCACAGCCTGGTGACCTCAGAATGTGGCTGCTACTAATGTCCTAATTGGCTATGTGATGTCAGAGTACTAACCATGTCAATCTTTATTCACATGCGCACAGCAGCTTCTCCTAATTAATGGGGTGTTTCCATCTTGGACATTTATGGCATAGCTACAGAATATGCCATAAATGTTTGATAACTGTATGTACAAAAGGTGGCTACCTAATGCACAACCCAGGGTAGCTGCGCATGCGCGACGCTCTTCATTCACCCTCCTGAGAGTGATGTGACACCACCGAGCAAGCTATGTACACATTCCACCCAGATTTTCTTTTTACTAACCATTTATTTGCAGGAAACGTTTTAAGATTTGTTTGTTTCAGCGTCTTTAAGAAAAATTCCTTTTTAGTTTCCCCTATTAAATAATGAATTTACAAATGCTGTCTTCAAAAGGAATTCCACATTTTGAGTATAGTGACCCTGGAGCACACAGGTGACATTTCTGCTTTCTTTCTCCTGGACGACTCACAATTGTCACATTCCTGGCACACTAAGTTATTGACCTCCAGTGATTTTGACAATTTGCCAGATTTTTTTTTTTTTCCTAACCGTGCAATAATCTCTCTTTAATTAAAAATGGAGGAATAATCTGCAGCTGGTTTCTTCAGTTTTATGTAGAAGTGATCAAACGTTACTTTAAATTACTGTAATTGCAGAATGCCTTTCAAGATCTGACCTTCAAAACGTGTACTTAATATGTAGGTATATAATTACTTTGGGTACTGATCGATTTGGACAGGTGCGCTCCCAAATAGACAACCTTTTCTTAAATAGAAGCTGGTGATCAGTGCATCGATCGCGCCTCGCAGACACTTCTGGCCATACATTTCCTCTGCAGTGACCTCTGCTGGGCAAATGCAGTATTACACAAATGGTTGATCACATCAAAGCTTTTGTCTATCAGCGATCTGCTTTTTTTTTTTTTTTGCTGTGATTCATATGGAAGATCCAAAACAAGTCGTCCACTGCATATTTGGCTCAATATGAAATGCTGTTGATGTAAGTTAAGTTCAATAAAACAACAAATGGTCTATATGTGCAAATATTGGTCATCTGGGATAGGCCTTATATGGATTAATGTATAAAGGGACTGTCATAGAGAGGATTTTTTTTCCTCTCATGAGGTATAATTTTTTTAGTTCAATGGGTTATGTGAGGTTCCTTGATTGGTTTGGGACATTGACCTGATATCTAACAGTTTTACTTGATGAGTTGTATGTATTGCAGTAACAATCAATATGTTCACAGCGTATCAATAAAATTGTTGCAAATGCAGGAAAAAAAAATTTGATTTAGCTCCTATTTGTTTAGATTTCGTAGCTAAGGACTCCCACCCCCCCCCACCCCCGAGTGACTGGGGTGCAGGAACCTAGAACATGGAGCACATTGTTTTCTATGTTTTTATCTTGTAATAATGTTTATTAGTATTATTTACTTTTTTTTTCTTTTGATTACTGCAAATTTATAATTTGGCCCCTAAATGTTTATACATAGGAGCCAGAGATGCCCAAATGTTAGTAATAAATCAAGAATAGTGATGAGCGAACCCAAACTCTAAAGTTCGGTGTCTGTTCCGAACAGCAGGTGTTCGGGTCCTGGACCCAGATACAGACTTTTCAGGGAAGTACTTGTTACAGTTCGGATTCGGCCACCTGGATAGTAAAAAGAAACAAACAAAAGGGTTAAATCAGGAGAATTTACTTACCGAGCCTCTCGCGCGGCTGTAACACTACTTCTGGGTCAAGCTCATCAGTCCTCATACATATTCACTCCTTTCCGCACCCACCGGCGGCTCTGATTGGCTGCCGGTAGACCACATCCCCACCCTCTCTAACAGCACTTGTGATTGGTTGGAATCACAGGTACTGTTTGCGTGCTTATAGTGGAGTGTAAAATAAATAAATAAAAAAAATGGCGTAGGGTCCCCCGTATAGTGATACCAGTACAGATTAAGCTACGGCTACAGAGTCTGCCACACTCAGCCATGGGCTTATCTTGGCTGTGTATCAAAATAAGAGAAACCACATGCGGCTTTTTTTGGTATTTAAATAAATTAAAGAAAACAATGTGCAGTCCCCCTATTTTTTATACCCAGCCAAGATAAAGCTGACAGATGGGGCTGGCATTCTCAAGCTGGCTAAGGCCCATAGTTATTGAAACCCACCAGCCTAAGAATGGCAGCCTGCAGCCTCCCTGAAATTGTTAGCCATTAAAAATGCGACTATCCCAGCGCTTTACCCGGCTCTTCCCGATTGCCATGGTGCGGTGACAGTTGGGGTAATAAGGAGTTAATGACAGCTCTGAGCTGCCACTAAGCGCAGAATTAGTGATGGGTAGAGGTCCATGAGACCCCCCCATCACTAGCCCTATAAGTAAAAAGCAATAAATCACAAACCTTGAGAAAAATCCTTTATTTGAAATAAAATACAGCACCCTCTTTCCCCTCTTTATTAACCCCAAAAAGACCCTTGAAGTTCTGCTGTAATCTACACGACGTCCCATGACTGGCCTGGCTCTGCTACATCCGAGCCTGGAGAGACCGAAAACATGTCCGATCTCTCCAGACTCCAGGAAACACTGAAAAGGGAGACCCGGCTGACAGGAGTGACGTCACTCAGTTCACTGGAGGGCATACTTTGATTCCCACGGTATTACCTCTGGTGACTGGAGCACCACACTCTGGATTGTTAGTGTTTCCTGGAGCGTGGAGAGATCAGACATGGTTTTTCGTGTCTCCAGGCTTGGATGTAGCACATTCTAACACCTGGACACGTTTATTTGTGAACCATTCCAAAGTAGATTTTGCTTTATGTTTTCGATCATTGTATTGTTGGATCACAAATCTCCGTCCCCTTCTCAGGTCTTTTGCAGACTCCAACAGGTTTTCTTCAAGAATGGTCCTGTATTTGGCTCTATCCATTTTGCCATCAATTTTAACCATCTTCCCTGTCCCTGCTGAAGAAAAGCAGGCCCAAATAATGATGCTGCCACCACCATGTTTGACAGTGGGGAGGGTGTGTTCAGGGTGATGAGCTGTGTTGCTTTTACGCCAAACATATCGTTTTGCGTTGTGACCAAAAAGTTCGATTTTGGCTTCCTCTGACCAGAGCACCTTCTTCCACATGCTTGGTGTGTCTCCCAGGTGGCTTGTGGCAAACTTTAAACAACATTTTTTATGGATATCTTTGAGAAATGGCTTTCTCCTTGCCACTCTTCCATAAAGGCCAGATTTGTGCAGTGTACGACTGATTGTTGTCCTATGGACAGACTCTCCCACCTCAGCTGTAGATCTCTGCAGTTCGTCCAGAGTGATCATGGGCCTCTTGGCTGCATCTCTGATCAGTCTTCTCCTTGTTTGAGATTAAATTTTTGAGGGACGGCCGGGTCTTGGTAGATTTGCAGTGGTATGATACTCCTTCCATTTCAATATGATCACTTGCACAGTGCTTCTTGGGATGTTTAAAGTTGTGGAAATCTTTTTGTAACCAAATCCGGCTTTATACTTCTCCGCAACAGTATCACGGACCTGCCTGTTGTGTTCCTTGGTCTTCATGATGCTCTCTGTGCTTTAAACAGAACACTGAGACTATCACAGAGCAGGTGCATTTATACGGAGACTTGATTATACACAGGTGGATTATATTTATCATCATCAGTCATTTAGGACAACATTGGATCATTCAGAGATCCTCAATGATCTTCTGGAGTGAGTTTGCTGCACTGAAAGTAAAGGGGCCAGATAATATTGCATGCCCCAATTTTCAGTTTATTATTTTTTAAGTTTAAAATAAACAATAAATTTCGTTCAACTTCACAATTGTTTCCACTTGTTGTTGATTCTTCACCATAAAATTTAAATTTTTTTATCTTTGTTTGAAGCCTGAAATGTGGGAAAAGGTTGAAAAATTCAAGGGGGCCAAATATTTTCGCAAGGCACTGTATTTCAAATAAAAGATTTTTAAACGTGTACTTGGCATTAATGAGTTATTAAAAGGAGTGCAGCACCTCTCCCAAGAAGATTGCTAAATATTAAGAGGCTTATATGTAAAACTTATTTATTTTTTTTTAACCTGCAATATTTAAATGATATTTTTGTCTACTCTTTGGTAGCGGAGAATAAGTCACCCCCTCGACCTTGTGGACTAAATCATTCGGACTCTCTAAATAGAAGTGATCGGATTGATGCTGTCACACCAACATTGGGGAGCAGTAACAACCAGCTAAATGCTTCGTTTTTGCAAGTATATATTCCCGATTATTCTGTGAGAGCCATAACAGACATGCAGTTTGTCAAGGTAAGATATCTTTTCATGTTTTTTTTGCATTTACATATCGAAGTTTCTGATCTTCTATATATTAAGGGGTGCTTCACACACCGCGAGATCGCTACTGAGATCGCTGCTGAGTCACGTTTTTTGTGACCTCATTAGCGATCTCGCTGTGTGTGACACTGAGCAGTGATCTGGCCCCTGCTGTGAGATCGCTGCTCGCTACACACAGTGCTGGTTCGTTTTTTTATTGTTGCTCTCCAGCTGATAAGCACACATGGCTGTGTGTGACAGCGAGAGAGCAACAATCCTGAATGTGAAGGGAGCAGGAGCCAGCGTCTGACAGCCTGCGGTAAGCTGTAACCAAGGTAAACATCGGGTAACCAAGGTGGTTACTCGATATTTACCTTCGTTACCAGCCTCCGCAGCTCTCACGCTGCCAGTGCCGGCTCCTGCTCCCTGCACATGCTAAGCGAAGCGGTGTGCGCTGGTAACTAAGGTAAACATCGGGTAACCATACCCGATGTTTACCTTAGTTACCAGTGTCCGCAGCTTCCAGACGCCGGCTCCGTGCAAGCGCAGCGTCGCTTGCACGTCGCTGCTGGCTGGGGGCTGGTCACTGGTCGCTGGTGAGATCTGCCTGTTTGACAGCTCACCAGCGACCATGTAGCGATGCAGCAGCGATCCTGACCAGGTCAGATCGCTGGTCGGATCGCTGCTGCATCGCTAAAGTGTGAAGGTACACTTAAGCTGGGTTCACACTAAACGACAGCGACAACGACGTCGCTGTTACGTCACCATTTTCGGTGACGTAACAGCGACCTTGTAAGTCGCTGTTATGATCGCTGCTTAGCTGTCAAACACAGCAGAAGCAGCGATCATAACGTCGCTGTGCTACATGTTCAGAGAGCAGGGAGCCACGCATAGCGCTGGCTCCTTGCTCTCCTACAGTACACATCGGGTTAATTAACCCGATGTGTGCTGCAGCTACATGTCACAGTTCAGAGAGCAGGGAGCCGCGCGCACTGCTTAGCGCTGGCTCCTTGCTCTCCTTGCTACAGTATACATCGGGTTAATTACCCGATGCATACTGCAGCCACATGTCACAGTGCAGGAGCCGGCACTGGCAGCAAGAGCGGCGGAGGCTGGTAACCAGCGTAAACATCGGGTAACCAGGGAAAGGTCTTCCCTTGGTTACCCGATGTTTACGCTGGTTACAGCTTACCGCAGCTGCCAGTGCCAGCTCCTGCTCGCTTCATTTCGTCGCTCTCTCGCTGTCACACACAGTGATGTGTGTGTCACAGCGGGAGAGTGACGACCAAAAAATGAAGCTGGACATTCAGCAACGACCGGCGACCTCACAGCAGGGGCCAGGTCGTTGCTGGATGTCACACACAGCGACAGCGACAGGACGTCGCTGCAACGTCACAGAAAATGGTGACGTAGCAGCGTTGTCGTTGTCGCTGTGTGTGACACCAGCTTTAGGATGGTCACACACAAGTCATTGTTACTTGTTATCCATCTACTGATAACTTAGTGTAACTTTAACAAGAATGGATTGAAGATTAGGGAATTATGGGAAGAAAAGAGGTATAATTGAGGGGGGAAATGGATAGAAAGACAGCTATGTGCTTTGTGGGGTGGAAGATAGTTGGATTAGGAAATACATAAACTTATAGTGTGGTGATTTCGCAGAATGAGGGACTACTAGAGGGGATATGACTAGAGCAACTAGTGAGCTTGGGAATGTATGTATATACAACTGCTATTATGTGAGGCATAGTGTAGATGAAGGGAGGTAGGGGGGGTGTTTTAGGTTGTGTAATAGACTAGGAAATAATGCAACTACTGGCTGTGGCAATGGGTAGAGTGACTGTGGAGTGGAGGAATGGATAGAGCCACAGTTACTGAGTGGGGGTATGCTTAACCCCTTAAGGACGAAGCCAGTTTTGTACTTAATGACCAGGCCATTTTTTGCAATTCTGACCAGTGTCACTTTATGAGGTCATAACTCTGGAACGCTTCAACGGATCCCGGTGATTCTGACATTGTTTTTTCGTGACATATTGTACTTCATGATAGTTATAAATTTAGAACGATATTTTTTGCTTTTATTTGTGAAAAAATCAGAAATTTGATGAAAATTTTGAAAATTTTGCAATTTTCAAACTTTTAATTTTTATGCCCTTAACCCAGAGAGTTATGTCACACAAAACAGTTAATAAATAACATTTCCCACATGTCTACTTTACATTAGCGCAATTTCTGAAACAAAATGTTTTGGGGTTAGGAAGTTAGAAGGGGTCAAAGTTCATCAGCAATTTCCCATTTTTTCAACAAAATTCACAAAACCATTTTTTTAGGGACCACATCACATTTGAAGTGACTTTGAGAGGCCTAAGTGACAGAAAATACCTAAAAGTGACACCATTCTCAAAACAGCACGCCTCAAAGTACTCAAAACCACATCCAAGAAGTTTATTAACCCTTCAGGTGCTTCACAGGAACTAAAGCAAAGTGGAATGAAAAAAAGCAAAAAATAAAATTTTACCTAAAATGTTGCTCTACCCCAAATTTATTCACTTTTAGAAGAAATAACACAACAAAATGAACCCCAAAACTTGTTACCCACTTTCTTATGAACGCGCCGATACCCCACATGTGGTCTGAAACCTTTGTTTGGACAAATGGGAGGGCTCGGAACAGAAGGAGCAATATTTGAATTTTGGAAAGCAAATTTGGCTGAAATAGATTGCGGGCACCATGTTGCATTTACATGTCCGCCAAGGTACCTAAACAGCAGAAACCCCTTACAAGTGACACCATTTTGGAAACTAGACCCCTTAAGGCTTCTATCTAGGGGTATAGTGAGCATTTTGGATCCACAGGTACTTCACAGATTTTGATAACGTTACGTTGTCACATTGAAAATTTTCATTTTTTTCTCAAAAATGTTGCTTTAGCATCAATTTTTTCACTTTTTCAAGAGGTAATTCCAAAAATGTGACCCCAATGTTTGTTACCCACTTTTTTATGAGCGCGGTGATACCTCACTTGTGGTCTGAAACCTTTGTTTGGAGAAATGGGAGGGCTTGGAACGGAAGGAGCAATATTTGAATTTTGGAAAGGAAATTTGGCTGAAAAAGATTGCGGGCACCATGTCGCATTTGGAGGACCCCTAAGGTACGTAAACAGCAAAAAAACACCACAAGTGACCCCATATTGGAAACTAGGCCCCTCAAGGAATTTATCTTGATGTTTGGTGAGTACCCTGAACCCCCAGGTGCTTTACAGAAGTTTATAACGTTGAGCCATGAAAATAAAAAAATAAAATTTTACCACAAAATTGTTACTTCAACCAGGTAGCTTTTTTTTTCACAAGGGTAACAGGAAAAAAATCACCATGAAATTTATTGCGCAATTTCTCCTGAGTTTGTTGATATCTTGTATGTGGTGGAAATCAACTGTTTGGGCACACTACAGGGCTCAGAAGAGGAGTGCAATTTGACTGCAAAATTGGCTGGAATCAATAGCGGACGCCATGTTGCATTAGGAGAACCCCTGAGGTGCCTAAGCAGTGGAGGTCCCCCACAAGTGACCCCATTCTGGAAATAAGACCCCTCAAGGCTTTAATCTAGGTGTATATTGAGCATTTTGAATCCACGAATACTTCACAGAATTTGATAAGCTTAGGTTGCCATATTGAAATTTTCATTTTTTTCACAAAAATGTTGATTTAGCGACACATTTTTCACTTTTTCAAGAGGCAACAACAAAACGTGTACCCCACAGGTTGTTATCTAATTTCTTGTGAGCGCAGGGATACCACACATGTGGCCAAAAACCTTTGTTTGGATAAATGGGAGGGCTTGGAATGGAAGGAGCACCATTTGAATTTTGGAAAAGTTGAAGTAAATTGCGCGCACCATGTCACATTAGCAGGGCCCCTTGGGCACCTATACATCAGAAACCCCCCACAAGTGACCTCATTTTGGAAACTGGACCCCTCAAGGATTTTATTCAGGAGTATAGTAAACATTTTGAATCCACAGGTACTTCACAAAACTGTTGCTGTAGCAAAAAATTTCTCACTGTTAAGGGGGCTTTACACGCTGCGACATCGCTAATGCGGAGTCGTTAGGGTCACGGAATTGGTGACGCACATCCGGCCGCATTAGCGATGTTGCTGCGTGTGACACCGATGAGCGATTTTGCATCGTTGCAAAAACGTGCAAAATCGCTCATCGGTGACATGGGGGTCCATTCTCGATTATCGTTACTGCAGCAGTAACGATGTAGTTCGTCGCTCCTGCGGCAGCACACATCGCTATGTGTGACGCCGCAGGAACGAGGAAGCTCCCCTTACCTGCCTCCCGGCCGCTATGAGGAAGGAAGGAGGTGGGCGGGATGTTCCGGCCACTCATCTCCTCCCCTCCGCTTCTATTGGGCGGCCGCTCAGTGACGTCACTGTGACGCCACACGGACCGCCCCCTTAGAAAGGAGGCGGTTTGCCGGTCACAGCGACGTCGCCGGGCAGGTAAGTATGTGTGACGCATCTGCGCGATGTTGTGCGGCACGGGCAGCGATTGCCCGTGCCGCACAACAGATGGGGGCGGGTACCCACGCTAGCGATATCGGGACCGATATCGCAGCGTGTAAAGTAGCCTTTAGGCTATGTGGCCATGATCCAGCGACACGGCGTCTAGTACCCAGTGTCAGCCTCCTGCAGAAATGTGAGTGTTGTCCACGGGAGAACGCAGCTGCCCATGCCCACGATTTGGATTCATGCTGCTGTGGACTTTAGTTCTATTCTACCTGCAAAGAACACTCATCTCCGCAGCATAAATTGACATCCTGAGGCTCGGGAAGCTGCGCCACAGGTCGATTTATGCTGCGGAGAAAAGAAACACAGTGGGCACGGGATTTCTAAAAATCCTGCCACTGTGCTTCTACTGCACAACGCAGCGTTATGGACGCAGGGAAAACACTCTGCGCCCAAAACGTTGCAAACCCTGATTGTGGGCACACAGCGTAAAATGCTACAATGGATGAATGGATAGATGTCAAACATATATAACGTCCCACCCCCTTGCATATTCTAAGCTGGCGCCCTTTAGTGCCTTTCATGTGACACTAAAGGATGCCTAGCCTTGTATTTAGCCCAAAAAAAAAAAAAAGAATTAAAATAAATGACGTGGGGTCCCCCCTATTTTTGATAGCCAGCTAGGGTAAAGCAGACAGCTGTAGCCTGCAAACCACAGCTGACAGCTTCATCTTGTCTGGTGATCAATTTGGAGGGCTCCCCAAGCTGTTTTTTTTTTTTTAATTATTTATAAATAAATAATTAAAAAAAAAAAACAAACATGGGGTCCCCCCAAATTAGATCACCAGCCAAGGTGAAGCTGACAGCTGGGGTCTGGTATTCTCAGGATGGGAAGAGCCACGGTTATTGGACTCTTCCCAGCCTAAAAATAGCAGGCCGCAGCCGCCCCAGAAGTGGCGCATCCATTAGATGCGCCAATTCTGGCGCTTCGCCCCAGCTCATCCCGCGCCCTGGTGCGTTGGCTAACAGGGTAATGAATGGGGTTGATACCAGGTGTGTAATGTCACCTGGCATCAAGCCCAGCAATTAGTTATGTCACGGCGTCTATCAGATACCCGACATAACTAATTGACAGTAATAAAAAAAAAATTGACAACAAAAAAAAATTTATTTGAAAAAACACTCCCTCAAACATTCCCTGATTGACCAATTTATTGAAAAAAAAAAAAAAAATCCACAATAATCCATTTGGATGTCCCACGTCGCCTCTGGACCTTCTAGAATATGGGGGACACGTTCAGGGAACGTATCCCCCATTTTCTAGGAGGGCAGACCCTCCATTTGAGGAGAGTGGGTGCAAAGAATCTGCACCCACTCTCCCTGGGTCACAGCTGCAGAGTGCGAGCAGCCAGCGTCCTGAACACAGGAAGCTGACAGCTGCGCTCTGCACATGTGACCGGAGTCTGCTGAGAAGGAGCCGGAGGAGGGGGCCGCGGGGGATCAGAGCTGCGACAGGTATGTATGACACCGGGGGACACCGGGGAACACCAGGGGGGGTAGGGGGGGACCCGGCAGGGCCTAGGGAGCAGGTTTCTGTCGTATGTGTTATGGCACATACGACAGAAACCATAGGAACAGTGGAAATGCGGCCGGCGCGCTGCTGTGATCGCCGGTGCGCGCGGCCATCTTGGATTTTCGGGAGGGGGTTGGGGGTCGGGTGGGGCACTTTGGGGACACCGGGGGACCGGAGGGAACCGGGAAAAAGATTTATCTCCCATCTGGCATGTTTGATCATGCCAGATGGGAGATAAATCATTTTTTACCGGCGCGGTCATTTACTATAACTTGATGATCGGTATACGGTGTATACCGGTCATCAGGTGAGCGGGGACCGGAAAAACCGGCCCGAATCATGATCTCCAGGGTCTCAGCTACCCCCGGCAGCTGAGACCCCGGAAATTTTCTGACTCTGGGGGGCGCTAGACCCTTTTTTCCGACCGCCGTTAAAAAGCGGCGGATCGGAAAAAGTACCCTTATTTACCGCCGTTAAAAGGCGTATCGGCGGTCGTAAAGGGGTTAAAGGAACTTTTGACTGAAAATGGGTATAAAGCGACTTTTAAATGGGGAGAATGGATAAAATCACTACTGGTAAGGTAATGGGTATCCGTATTTCTAGTAACAGGAATGAGTGAAGACACTTTGGGTGGGGGAATGGGCCGCGGGACTACTGCTTGGAGGAATCTGTAAATGGACTGCTGTGATGGGAATGAGTGGAATGCCAATTGGTTGGCTTGTAGAGTAAAGGACAGTGGTATCTTTACAAGTCAAGGCAACATTAGAGGGTTGCCACATTTTTTTTGGCTTTTGCAAACATAGTGTTTCATATAGGATATTATTAAAAGGTAACGTGGAGGATCTCCTAAATGTCTTGAGTATACCAGTTTTAGTTGCTGTGCCATCCCTGGGTTGTCTGCTGTTCTGATTTTTTTGCTTAAATATGGTTCCTCCCATGCAGACTACATTGCACAAAGTGTCATTCTCATCACTCCCTTGCTCCTATCTAATAGCAGCCAGTAAAGGGTGCTTTACACGCTGCGACATCGCTAATGATATATCGTCGGGGTCACATTGTTAGTGACGCACATACGGCATCATTAGCGACATCGTATCGCGTGACACCAAGGAGCGACGATCAACGATCACAAAAACGTCAAATCGTTGACACGTCGCTCCTTTTCATAATATCGCTGATTGTGCATGCTGCTGGTTGTTCCTTGTTTCTGCGGCAGCACACATCGCTATGTGTGACACCGCAGGAACGACGAACGTCTCCTTACCTGCGTCCACCGGCAATGAGGAAGGAAGAAGGTGGGTGGCATGTTCCAGACGCTCATGTCCGCCCCTCCTCTGCTATTGGGCGGCCGCTTAGTGACGCTGCTGTGACGCCAAACACACCTCCCCCTTGAAGGAGGGATTGTTCGGTGTCTCCAGCGATGTCGCTCAGCAGGTATGTGCGTGTGACGCTGCCGTAGAGATATTGTTCACTACGGCAGCGATCACCACATATCGCACAAACGACGAGGGCGGGTGCTATCGCTTGCGACATCGCTAGCAAACGCTAGCCATGTCGCAGCATGTAAAGCACCCTTAATAATCAGTGACCGAGTTGAGTGAGATCTGATGAATACAGCACTTGGTCTCCTATGTGATGTACACAGCAGTCTCAGTATATCTTGTGTGATATATATAGACCTGTCTTGTCTATACTAGTCTGTATATCCTATGCAATGCATACTGCAGTGTAATTTTATTGTATGCATTGTATAGAGCAGTCTGCTTATCCTATGAGATGTATACAGCAGTCTGTGTATGCTATGCGATGTGTACAGCAGTGTGTATCCTATGCAATGTATACAGCAGTCTGTCTCCTATGTGATGCACTGTTTACAGTGGTACCAATATCAATATACTACCATGCTATATTTGCTTTTTTCACGTTGCATGGAAAGCTGTATCTGATTGTGAGATTTTTCCTGCTTCTCATCTTTTTTGTATTTTGTTTTTTACCTGCACAATAGATTACAAGACAGCAGTACCAAAATGCCCTCATGGCATCACGAATGGACAAAACCCCACAATCCTCAGACAGTGAAAACACTAAAATTGAAATGACTCTAACAGAGCTACATGACGGTTTAGCCGACGAAACGGCGAACCTGCTAAATGAACAGAACTGTGTTTCACACAACAAGTCCAATCACAGTATGCACAATGAAGGGCCCATCTGAGCCAGTGTCATGCAGCTTGCTAAATTTCAGGACTATCTCTCCTCCATACTCCAGCTTCATTCCTGGATTCCTGTCTCTGAGTACGTGCACCTGCCACGTATTGTCCAGCGTCCTGAGACCAAAGATTTTGAGCCCGGCTGCGGCAGGATCTGATGAGCTTACGTTGAAAGCGTGGGGGTCACGCTTCTAAGGAGCGAACACGTGATCAGATAAGGATTGATGTACGAGACCAAAAATAATGACATTTGGAAAAAATATATTTTTTTTTCTCGGCCCACTTTTGGAATTTCACTTTGGTTTATTGCAGTTTTTGTTTCTATAAATGTATTACTTTAAAAAAAAAAAAAAAAAAGAAAATGTACTGTTATAAATGTGGTCTGAACACTTAGTAGGGGTCTGGCGTAGGAACTTCCCTGCTTACACCTATGTACATTGACCATTCAGGTGTATGATAATAGTTTTGGGAGCAGTTAACTCAATCTATGATCAAGATACAGAAATTTCAAAGGAACGAAACCTAAAAAATGTATAAAAGCAAAGCGAACAATACATACATAAAGTGCTCAAAAGTAATATATATTTTTAGATAATATATAATTATTTTATTTTTTTCTATTAAATAAGGCAGCATTTGCCACTTGAAGGAAAACTCCCGGGGTTCGAGATGTAGACGTGACCTAATACAGTCCAGCTGGTTATGAGCTTTGGGTCACAGCCCTAAGAACGGTGCTGATATAGAAGCGGAGTTTCCCGGAATAAGTTTGGATGATTCATTGTAAAATAAATTTGTGAACTTATTTCATTGAACGAAGCCATTGTGTCCGACATGCCACAATGTGGCCAGATATAAAACCATGCTAACTTGCCAAACAATGCTCCTAATTCATTATCCCCTAATTCTAATATTTCTGCTATATTCTTTCAATCTGGTATGATCTATGTAATAATATATATTTCATTGATTAGAAAAGAGGGTCTACTTTTCTAGAAATAGGGCCACTCTTTCCATTGGGCTGTGCCAGTATTGCAGCTTTTCTCTATCCCAGTGTATGATGCTTGGGGTACACGCGGTGCTCAGCCCAGTGCGAGCCGCTTGCAGTGTTTGAACGGCTCTCACTGGGGGTAATTGCGTGATCGCATGTAGTGTGCACCAACCCCTAAGAAATGGTAAAACCTCGCCCACCTGCCCCCGGATGTGATCTATTTATGGCTGGCTGCGTGTGGGCGGAGACCCGAATTGCCCAATTAGTGACTTCCAATGGGGTTCTGATCAAGTCCAGGTCCAAAAGCAATCTTTATCTAGAGTCCGACTAAACCCACCAAACCGAACTTCGATGGTTCCACTCATCTCTATTCCTGAGGTGAAGTTGCCGAGTTCAGCTCCTGAGATCCATGGACGTTCCACATGTTGCGGTCAATACTCAGACTCTGAAAGTTAGTTATTAGGGATGATCGAATACCTCAAATATTCGGCTTCGCGAATATTTGACGAATAACTCGCCGCTATGCGAATATTCGATGCGCAATGTAAGTCTATGGGAAGCCCGAATAGTTATTTGGGTTTCTCATAGACTTACATTGCGCATCGAATATTCACAAATAGTCGAATAGCGACGACCTATTCGGATAATATTCGCGAAGCCGAATATTTGAGGTATTCGATCCTCCCTATTAGTTATCTGTAGCCAGCCTAACCTCACTAATCCGAGCTATCTACTCTTTACAAGCAAATTAATTATGTACATACTGGGACAGTTATCAGAATTGATCTCTCCAATGTTTGCTGACAATTAGTCCATCATCGCCGATATCACTGTAGCATAGTCCGTGATCTGATTTCTCATAAATATTGACTTAGGGTAGGTTCACATGTTGCATTTTTGCTACATTTTTTTCTACATGCGTTTTATGCAAATTAAAGCTGTGTTTTACAGTAATAGCAAAAGCTATGAGACTCCAAAAATTACATGCACACAAACGCTAGTTTTTTTTTTCCTGACTGAAATGGAAAACGACGTTTGTGAAAGAAAGCATGCCAATTCTTTCAGCATTTGTGCACCTTTTTTTTGACCATTGAAGTCAATGAGTGAAAAAAACGGAATTTGTATTGCCAACAGAGCAGGTTTTGCTGCAGCAAAAGCAACGTGTGAACATAGCCTTTGACAACCAATGTGGATTTCTTTTCACAGTCTTGTTTAAAGGGGCATCAGAAAGAAATTTAGGAATATCTATAATATGGTCTAAAACAGAAATGACTTGTCGCCCATCTTCCCCATACTCTTCCATAATGTCAACAGTACCCATGTGTTTTGAGCTTTTTAACTTGTAAGGTGGCCATTCACACAAGATAGAAGTGGGTCTCGCCCGCTGATATTTGGAAGGGTCAGCCTACGGTCTTATGAGGCTCTACCAAGTCTCAACCATTGAGAGATGTTTTGGGAAAGAGGGAGTAGGAATGTATTTCCACATGTCTGATCCATTGTTCTGGTACTTCTGTGTACCGTCATTCACTTCATTGACGTTGCGGAAGCTCATGGACAGCCATTTTTATTTTTTTTTTTTTTTTTTTTTTTTAGATAAACCCCAGGATAGTGTTTTATAGGCTCTTTAGTGATTATCCCGGACTTCTGTGATTGATAAGTCGGCACATCCTATCATGGTGATAACCCTTTAGGTCAGTGTTTCTCAACTCCAGTCCTCAAGACCCACCAACAGGTCATGTTTTAAGGTTTTCCTCAATATTAGACAGGGAATAATTCAATCACCAGTGCAACATTAAGGAAATCCTGAAAATCTGATTGAGGAAAACAACCTGAAAACATGACCTGTTTGTGGGTCTTGAGGACTGGAGTTGAGAAACACTGCTTTAGGTAAATCTGAATTTGCGGTGAAGTAGGTGATGGCCTCCTGGTGCCTAAGTGATGTAACAACACTCGGTTACCAAAAGTGATAGCGTTGCACTCATTAACTCTCCTGTGATTGCACAGAACACATCCATTGTATCCTTTAAAGACCTTCTTATAATTTTTCAAACTTTGCATTGTTGGAAATCCCAAAATATTGGCCTTTTGCATCTTAAAATTTTAAGGCATCTTCATTCATTAAGGTCATAAGCAATTGCAAGAAGCCTATGGCGGTGCAATTACATTAGTCTTAAGAGTATCTGAATATTTTAAGAACTTGTACCAAACAAGCAGCAATTTTCCACTGGACACACATAGTGATTTGTAGATGCATTGTTGGACTTGTGAGATAATGGTTGGCCACAATTTGAGCCGGCCAATCTTGCTTCTGAAGATGCCAAGTCATCTTTGCCTAGCTGTTCACAAGGGACCAGTGCCCCACCAGTTTGGCAGCTTGTTGACTAGTTAGCATCAATATCTAATGGAATTGAGTTATCTGCAAACTAGTTGTCTCCATTGTGAGCAGCACTTTTTGCTGCACCTTATCATTATGGTATTGGCTATTAATATAAAAATAAAAAAAAGTTATATGCAATTCCCAGTGCTTGTAAACTGCATGAATCTGTTTTTAATGAAAAACAAAAACAAAAAAAACCTTTTAAATTTTATATTTTTAGAAATTACCAAATTGTAAAGCAAAACCAATGCAAGATTTTTAGATAATAGATATAAGCAAGTCCCATGTATTTTTTAGGACTGATATATGCTCGTTTTTACCTCTATAAAAAATGCTTACGGTGTAGAATGATGAGAAAGTGTTAATCCTTGTAGATCTATTCTGCATTTCCCTTCTAGATGCCATTGAAATATAAGGATGTTAGAGGTGATCTGTGCCTAGATAGCTATTTTTGTAGACCATTCTGTGCTTGTAATTGATCGGACCACCCTCCCCTCTAAGCTATGGACATGAGACAGTGTCGAATGATGGGATTGTTTGATGGTCGCTGATTATTTAAGTGTATAGTCAACATTTTTTTTTTATTTATTTGTGGTATATATCAACGTAAGACTGTTAATTACCTACAGTATAGGTAATAAACGTATGATCTGCCATTGTTTTGGCCTTCTCCCAAACCTGAGAATAGGGTCCCCTGTCCCCTTTTTGAATGGAGCTGTGGTCACGCGTGCATGTTTCCTCGCCATTCATTACTTATGGGAATGACTGAGCCAATGGTAGTGTGCGACTGTCTACGTCAGAGCTATAGACTTTATACAGAGCAGAAGTGTGCCTGCATTCAAACGAGGAATGCAGGACCCCTGTTTTTATTAGCAGGGGTCTCTGTGCTGAACCTCCAATGATGCAATGCTTCCTTTTGGATAAGTGTTAAAGGGAATCTGTCAGCAGGTTTTTGCTACCTCATCTAAGGGTACCGTCACACTTTAGCGACGCTCCAGCGATCCCACCAGCGAGCTGACCTGGTCAGGATCGCTGGTGCGTTGCTACTTGGTCACTGGTGAGCTGTCAATCAGGCAGATCTCACCAGCGACCAGTGACCAGCCAGCAGCGATGCGTGGAAGCGTAACTAAGGTAAATATCGGGTAACCAAGCGCTTGGTTACCCGATATTTACCTTGGTTACCAGCGCACACCGCTTAGCGCTGGCTCCCTGCACTCCTAGCCAGAGTACACATCAGGTTAATAAGCAAACTGCTTTGCTTATTTACCCGATGTGTACTCTGGCTATGTGTGCAGGGAGCCGGCACTGGCAGCCTGAAAGCGGCGGACGCTAGTAACCAAGGTAAATATCGGGTAACCAAGCAAAGGGCTTCGCTTGGTTACCAGATATTTACCTTGGTTACAGCTTACCGCAGGCTGCCAGATGCCGGCTCCTGCTCCCTGCTCGCTTCATTTCGTCGCTCTCTCGCTGTCACACACAGCGATCTGTGTGTCACAGCGGGAGAGCGCCTTTGAAGAAAACAAACCAGGGCTGTGTGTAACGAGCAGCGATCTCGCAGCAGGGGCCAGATCGCTGCTCAGTGTCACACACAGCGAGATCGCTAATGAGGTCACTGTTGCGTCACCAAAACCGTGCCGTAGCAGCGATTTCGGTAGCGATCTCGCTATGTGTGAAGCACCCCTTAGAGCAGCATGATGTAGGCAAAGAGATTCTGAGTTCAACAATGTATCACTTAGATTAGTGGCTGCAGCCATCTTGACACAGTGAAAGATTTGAGATTTTGTATGTAGCAGAGCTGTGAGAGCCGCCCCCACCCACCTCATGCTTTCAGTGTACATTTCCATAGACAGAAGCTGCTAATCACAGAGTGCGCGGAGTCGGACTAGAGTTCTCAGGCAGCTGAGACCCGCTAATGATAAAGATAAGAGGCTTATACTAACATTCCAGATAAACAAAAACAGACTGAGATAAGACACACAGCTCTGAATATTCTGTTTTAATTCTTGCATCATGCTGTCTTCAGATGCATTCATATTGCAGAAACCTGCTGACAGAGTCCCTTTTAAATGTTTCTTGAACTTTTTTCGCCTTTTTAATGTCACCCATAATCTGTTCAAATCCATTGAGAAATAAACTAAAATCTTTTCAGGTGGAAAGTAAACATAAAGAACTAAAATAATGTTGCATAAATATGCACACCCTTAATTTAATACTTTGTTAAAGTGTCTGTCTTGCTAAATTCTACAAAAAAGGGGGCTGAAAGCCCGTACTTACGAAGCGCTCACTGATATCCTAATCAGGCACGAATACTAATATTCTTTATAGCAAGATACTATATATTTTAATAGCACATGAATAGTTAATGGTACATAGATATTTAGAACTATAGTCATAGAATCTTATACAATAACAGAAATATGCATCAACATTACCGTTTGCTGTAGCAATCCTTTCACATCGGAGGGAACTCGATTTAATGATAAGGAAACAACATGGCATCTTGCATCACAGGAGCAGTGCGTACACTTCAATGTCCTGGAAGGTTTCCCCAACATTAAGCGAGTCCGGTGTATTTTTATAGGAAAACTTTGTAGGTTGTGTTTAAATGGTCACCAGCATGTGAGAGCTGAGTCATGTTCATGTAACTTGACCACAAACTGCTGTGGGCACCAGCAGCTTCCTGCACATTTACTTGTACATGCTGCCAGTTGACAACTGACCGACCACAGTTGACCATAGTGTTAGTGAAATATTGCAATGAGCCGTAAATTTCATATGCAAGCTTCCTTACACCTGTCTTTAAGCCAACCACAAGTTTCCGGTAAGTGGAACTGTAAATGTTATCTGTTTGACATGTATTCTTTGGTCATCATAGTGAAATTGGTTATCCAGACGACATCTCTTTGATACTGAATTATTTATAGGTCAAATAATATCTGGGATCACTCCTATCTTTTGATTATGATCCCTATCTAAATCACATTCAGTCTTCAGTCATATCACATTGGTATCACAGTGTCCTTTGAATTTATGACAGCATTCAGAATTTTTGGGAAAGAGTCTATCAACATTGCACATCTAGAATTGACAATCGTTGCCCACTCTTCCCTGCAGTAGTCCAAATTTGTGATATTGTGAGAATAGGTGATGTCTCATATATCTATCTGTTAGATTCTTAACGACTGATCACGTAGTGGTCATGTCGCAGTAATCACCGCCGGCAACTGCGGTGAGCCGGCGGTGATCCCCGCACATGTCTGCTGATTTGAACAGCAGACATGTGGAGCTAACAGGCGCCGATGGAGCTGCGATCCACCCGTGCCTGCTTGCCACTTAGATCGCGCTGTCAAAATGTGAGGCCATCTGAGGCCCCGTGACATGATCATAAGGAGCCGATAGCTGCCATGGTAGCGACGGGTCATGTGATGACTCCTGTCACTATTATGACGTATTTCCTGTTAGAGCCGACAGAGCAGCGGCACTCACAGGATTGCTGCATTTCTGCTGATCAACAGAAATTCACAGGCGATCAGACTGCTGATCCACAAAGTCTCCAAGGGGAACTAGTAAAAGGGAAAAAAATGGAATTTTTTGTTTTTAAAAATATGCAAAATAAAAAAAAAATAGAAGTTCAAATCACCCCTTATTTGCCCCACTGAAAATAAAACTGCTAAAAAAATCTAAACACATTTGGTATCGCCATGTTCAGAAATGACCGATCTATCAAAATCTAAAATCAATTAATTTGATTCAATTAGAAACGCCATAATTACTCTTTTTGGTCGCCACAAATCCCCGTATTCTGACAAATGAGAACACTGACTCTCCGAAAATGGCTCCAAAAGCGCTATTCTTTTTTTGGACAAACGTCTGATTTTTTTTTTTTTTTAACCCCGTAAATAAAAGTAAAAGTATACATGTTTGGTATCTATGAAGTCGTACTGGCCTGAGGAATCACACGGACCCCTTAGTTTTACCATATAGTGTACAGGGTGAATAAAATATCCCAAAATCAATTGTACAATTTCACTTTTTTCACCAAACTTGGAATTTTTTTTTTTCCGTTTTCCAGTACACTAGATGGTAAAACTCATGGTTTCATTCAAAAGTACAACTCGTCCCATAAAAATATAAGCCCTCATATGGCAAGATTGACTGAAAAGTAAAAAAGTTATGGCTCCTCTGAGGAAGGGAGCAAAAAAAAGAAAAACGGAAAATCGCCTGCGGGTGAAGGGGTTAATGTTACATACGCCTCATCCAAATGATGGATGATGGATGTGGCAGTGTTGGGGGGGGGAGATAGAGCTGGAGTGACAGAGGCTTTATATCTGTAATAGCTCTTCAGTCTAATTTGCATATCAATAAAAACGCTGATTTCTCTGTAATAGAGACATGGACTGGACAGGTAAAGGTATTGCTGGAGTTGTCTTTCAAAGAGCTACGTGTGTATAAATAGTTGGGGGTCAAAAAAGGGCTGCCAAATTCCCTTTTAGGCTTGTTTCACACGTCAGCAAAAAACAGACTTTTTTCACTGACGTGTAAAAAAACGCATATGTCCCTCCGTGTGCCGTGGATTATCCATGTGATAGCACATGGACGTAAACTCACCTGTCCCCACTTCTGCTGTCCGTGGTACTGAACTCTTCAGCTCTGCTGTGTTTCCGGCCGCCGATGACCCCCGCTGCAGCTACTTCTGGGTCGGCTATGCTGTCCATACATTTTGGTTTGCGTATGTCCATGATTCTGGTACGTCACATACGTACCAGAATCACTGACGTGTGAAAAAGGCCTTTAAAGAGATTTTCTGAGCATAAGCTGGTATGGCAGCTTACTTAATTGAAGCGAGTGGAGTTTCTGTACTATATACTGCATGGCAAGAGTGCCGCGGTTTTTGGAAGAAAGTAGCCATGTTTCTCTGTTCTCGTACAATCTCAATGAGCGAAAAAGATGGTTTTGTTAGGGTTACCCAAGGACTATACCTTTTAATATTTTATGGACAAAATGTAATTGGGAAATTGGGGGGTGGGGGATGGTTTCACCAACTGATCATTCTCAAAGCAATAGGAAGAAATGTATAATTTTACTTTATATTCAAGGCTGAAACCATTAATTTATAGTTAGGAAGCAGTCCTTTTTTTCACCAAAAATGAGAGACTCGGTATATGGAAGAAAATGTTCCCAAATTTTGTTTTTCTGTGTTAGGATATATACATTTTATTAACTTATTTTTTTCTTCTTAAAGGGGCTGTCCACTACTTGGACAACCCATTCTCAATCCCTATTTTTCCTCTCATTAAAATAATAACACCTATACCCCCCTCCAGTGACCATGCCATTCCAGCAGTGTCTGCGCTGGCTGTCCTAGGGATCACGTGACATTATATTACCCCATTCTTGTAGCCAATCGCCAGCAGCTTCTCTGTCCCCTCCTTCATACGTAATTGACATCCAAAGTAAGCAAGAGCTGCGGCTCATCTCACACTTCCTCCGATGGCTGATTTGTGTGAAGGAGGAGGAGTGTAAAGCCAGAGCTGATTTGCCGCAGGGATGGCGTAACATAATGTTAACTGATCCCCAGGACAACAATGCAACATCGCTAGAACAGTAAGGGCACCAAAAGTGCCTATAGGTGGTATTATTTTACTGGGGGAGGGATTTAGGGCTTGAGAAGGGGTTGTCTGAGTAGTGGATAACCCATTTAAATGTGGAACTTAGATGCCAGTTTTAGTTATTGCTATACTGTATGATACACAAGTTGTTATAGATTTTGAAACTTGGGGTATTTGTCCAGAAAACATAAATTCCACTCTTCATGTGGCTCGTCTGTGGCATTTCTGTTGTGCGCCTATTTGACACATTGACATTTGTTGTGAAGGATTAGTATTCGTTCTTTCATTTTTATTTTTTGCAGACTTCAAAACAATGTTGCTCCCTGGAATCTGTCATTAGGCAGGCCAGTACCTGCTGACAAATCCCATTTTACAGCTCAGTTCACACAGGAGCCAGAGAATACATGAATATCCTGTGAAGGTTGGTATTCATATGATTATGGGGACATTGAGATGGTAATATGGCCATATCCACAGCTAATTCACATACAGGACACTAATGTGTATTGTAAGTGCTTATAAAGACAAAATAATAATTATAATAACTACTCTGTCAACAGCCTTTTTTTCACTGTTAACAAATTTCGTTTTTTTTTCTATATGATAAAAGCAAACTTAAAATCTGTAAAATGAACAGTGAAGAATTTAGATACATTTGATGACTATAGAGCTGGTGTTAAATATTTGATCATTACAATAGAAAAAGTAGGAGCATCACCAGGGCAAAGTGGGTGCAAAGCCTTCTTGGCAAAAACCAAACCATTTAAATAAAAAAGAAATGGAGGCAACACACCAAGCAGTGTGGCTAAAGAACACAGTGGTTTATTTGCCCATAGTCGTGTGTTTCCCCAAAAATAACAACCTCCACTTAAAAATATTATGTATTGCAAAGTGTGCACAGTACCAACATTCCAAGCTGTACTATTGAAAAAATGAGATTTTTGGCAAAAAATTGCAATTTTTCGAGCCACCCCGCCAACGTCACGGCAAATCTCCTGGGGCAGTCCTAACACTAAAACATTTTTATTTAAAGTGTGCCATGTGGCCTCACATATGCAAAATTAGGACTGCACAGCACGTACCTTGTGCTTTTCAGTCACCGTCTCCATGACTGATTCATGGTTGTGGGCGGGACAGGCCCGAGCACATGCTGCTTAGAATAAATAGCCAGTGGACGGGGTTGGATGGCAAGTGTGAACAGCCACCAACCGCCAAAAATCAGGACAGATGGAAAAATAAACATGAGGTGCACTGCAATATGAGAATCAACTGGGACCCTATATAACAAGAAAAAACAGCATAAAAACAACCTCCACTTAAAAATATTATGTATTGCAAAGTGTGCACAGTACCAACATTCCAAGCTGTACTATTGAAAAAATGAGATTTTTGGCAAAAAATTGCAATTTTTCGAGCCACCCCGCCAACGTCACGGCAAATCTCCTGGGGCAGTCCTAACACTAAAACATTTTTATTTAAAGTGTGCCATGTGGCCTCACATATGCAAAATTAGGACTGCACAGCACGTACCTTGTGCTTTTCAGTCACCGTCTCCATGACTGATTCATGGTTGTGGGCGGGACAGGCCCGAGCACATGCTGCTTAGAATAAATAGCCAGTGGACGGGGTTGGATGGCAAGTGTGAACAGCCACCAACCGCCAAAAATCAGGACAGATGGAAAAATAAACATGAGGTGCACTGCAATATGAGAATCAACTGGGACCCTATATAACAAGAAAAAACAGCATAAAAACAACCTCCACTTAAAAATATTATGTATTGCAAAGTGTGCACAGTACCAACATTCCAAGCTGTACTATTGAAAAAATGAGATTTTTGGCAAAAAATTGCAATTTTTCGAGCCACCCCGCCAACGTCACGGCAAATCTCCTGGGGCAGTCCTAACACTAAAACATTTTTATTTAAAGTGTGCCATGTGGCCTCACATATGCAAAATTAGGACTGCACAGCACGTACCTTGTGCTTTTCAGTCACCGTCTCCATGACTGATTCATGGTTGTGGGCGGGACAGGCCCGAGCACATGCTGCTTAGAATAAATAGCCAGTGGACGGGGTTGGATGGCAAGTGTGAACAGCCACCAACCGCCAAAAATCAGGACAGATGGAAAAATAAACATGAGGTGCACTGCAATATGCAAAAATAAGACCGTGTCTTCTATTATTTTTTAGCCCCGAACAATGCTCTAAGGCTTATTTTCAGGGTAGGTCTTAGGCGGGCTTTGCACATTACGACATTGCGTGCCGATGCTGCGATGTCGAGTGTGATAGTCCCCGCCCCCGTCGTACGTGCGGTATCTTGTGATAGCTGCCGTAGCGAACATTATCGCTATGGCAGCTTCACATGCACTCACCTGTCCTGCGACATCACTCTGGCCGGCAAACCGCCTCCTTCCTAAGGGGGCGGGCCGTGCGGCGTCATAGTGACGGCAGGCGGCCAATAGGAGCGAAGGGGCGGAGATGAGCGGTATGTTAACATCCCACCCACCTCCTTCCTTCTCATAGCAGCCGGGACGCAGGTAAGGAGATGTTCCTCGCTCCTGCGGCTTCATACACAGCAATGTGTGCTGCTGCAGGAACGAGGAACAACATCGTACCTGTCTCTGCACTGGCATTATGGAAATGTCAGAGACTACACCGATGATACGATAACGACGCTTTTGCGCTCGTTCATCGTATCAAAAAGGTTTTACACACTACGACATCGCAAGTGACGCCGGATGTGCGTCACTTTCGATTTGACCCCACCGACATCGCACCTGCGATGTCGTAGTGTGCAAAGCCGGCCTTAGGCTGAGGCCACACTGGGATTACTGCGTGTCCTCGCATGACACTCTGCTCACGCACACAGTCATGCGACTATGGTCCAATCGTGCAATCAAACCACAGCTGCGGGGTGAGGGCCGGCACTGCAGAGGGGAGGAAGGGATCTATCTACCTCTCTCCTCCGTTGCCGGCTGATGCGATTCTTGCAGTGCACTCGCATTACACCGGTGTAACACAAGTGCAGGGCGATGTTTCTCTTGCCCCATAGACTTGTATGGGTGCGAGTGAAACAGGATCGCATTGCACTCATACTCACAGCATGCTGCGACTGTTTTCTCAGTCCGATTAGGGCTGAGAAAATAATCGCTCATGGGAGCTTCCCCATAGAGTAATATTAATCCAAGTGGAATGCGATTTATTTATTTATTTTTTTTATGGAGTGTGAACCTTTCTTGAAATCAAAAATGTTGAGAAAGGTTGACACTTATAAACCAAAACATTGCCACTGCTACTATGGGCTAATAAACCACTTTGGGTTTTTGCCACACTGCTTGGTGTGCTGCCTCCATTTATTTTTTTTATCAGATTTTTACATTAGTTAGAAAGTTTAAAGGCAGCTAAAGTCCAAGAATTCCAACATATTCATCACTTATTAAATTGTATAATTTTGTTACATGTTTAAAACTCTTGATAAAATGTTATCTAACGGGCATTCAATCCTTTTGTAGTCGTCTATGTATCGTAACTGGTGCTATGGGTTCACTAACTGAACCAAAGCTTTATGTTTCATTAATAAACCAGTATGGACTAGAAGAAGATCATTCCTATAGATTGTGTGGCAGAACTACATTACTAGAACTGAGGCATAGATATGTATATACCACTGTTATATAACCCTTTACCATATTTGCGTTTAGGCTGCTTCCTCTACCAAAAATAGTTTGTAGGAGTATTAGAGCGATGTTAAAACATTGGCTTGAAGTAATGAAAAAAATCTTGTACCATTCTTTCTCCTTGGATGACATCCATGTTTCGCAGGTAGGATGATAGAAGAAATTGTCTGCAGAATAATTAGCTCAGTGTTGGAGTGTTATCAATGAAGAGGTGTGTAGTAATTTCCTACGTTGCAAGAACCCTTGACAAAATATTCTACTACTTTGTTTTTTCCAAAAATAAGACCGGGTGTTATAGTATTTTTGTTTCCCAAAAAAGAGCTAGGACTTATTTTTGGAAACATAGGGTAGATAACCGAATAACTTGTATAGTAGCCCATCCCTACTCCAAGACTGACTGCTTATGCCTGATTCCATGGAATCCGGATTTGACGGAACCTGTGTCCCAATGACCCTTGGTTGAGAAGTTTTTACCATAAGCAAAGGTGGAAAGTGGAGTATAATAAGGGTGGAGGTCTACTTTAACAGCTTCATTGTAGACATGTCTTTGAAAGCTGAAATACACTTTCAAGGAGGTAGCATGATTTATTTTCATATAAAAGTCTCTAAATAGCTGCTTTAAAGGAACTTGCTGTATTATTCGTATAACTATACCATATAATATATATTTTATAAATCTTCCTTTTTTGCTGGAGTATGGCATTAGCCAGAAAAAAAATCCTCCTCTGGTAGACAGCTGAGAGCTCATACCCCTTAGATGATGATGCACTTGATGCTTGTTTTGCCAATATCCACCACTCTCCATCCCCCACCCGTACGTACACACTCAGCTCGGGGGAGTAGTCAGGGTTTATCTCCCGTGGGAACAAGAGGCTGTAAGGCAACATGCCCAATTCTTCCCTGACATTTTCTTTCAGGGAGGATTTGGGAGGCTCCCAGCCGTTTCACACATTCTGCATTTCGCTGGATCCGGCACACTCCAGTACAGTGTAAAACAGTACAATGGCATCGTGGCAACCATGCTGTCATGTGACCTGAGCATTTGATCGGAGCTTGCCGCGATGCCATTGTACAGTATTATACTGTACTGGAGTGTGCCGGATCCGGCGAAATGCCGAATGTGTGAAACGGGTCCACATTAGGTGGTGGGTTTGCTTAAGAATAACCTGTACGAATATTCTCATCTACAATGCCACTTTACTGCAGACGTTTGTCTTCCATGACGAACAGGACAGTGTGTCTTCTTTGGGCTGCCCTGCAAAGAACCTTGTGGACAGTGACTGAGCATGTGCGTCCAGCCCGCACTCCGCTCATTAGGTGGACGTGCATGTAGCTTTGCATTTTGAACACCTGATGACAACATATATCTTAATTCTTAAGTGAGTCCTTTTTGTAACTGAAAAATGCTCATTTTTTTATGATTTGTAAAGTGAATATGATATTTAATGACGACCCCTTTAAGTTATGACTGTTCCGTGGTCTTGTCAGACTTGGTACTCTTCATTGTCGTCTTGAAATTCTGTATATGAAGCCATGAGCAAGAAACCTTGATATACTCGTTATTGAATATGGTACTGTCTTGCTGCCAATGAAATGTTACCTTTACCCCGTAGAACCGCGTTGTATTTATTATGTTTTTTTCCTCATGTTATTTGCACAAAACATTTCTAGACGATATGTCTTAGTGACCACTGTGAAGACCATCTATGCCTGTTCCTCACTCTCCATTTCAGGGGAGCCTCAACTATTGCTAGTTACTGATAAGTTGGGCATTGCCAAAGTATTTATCAACTATCCACAAGCAGCATTCCTGTACATAATGGTAGTTTACGGAGCTTTTAATGCTCTTTGTGTCTATAATAACGCGAGGTGGACAAGAAGGACTTGCGTCTCAGTGTAATGCTGGAGAGCCCAATCCTGAAGGTTTGTCATAACCTTAAATTAAAAAATATCTTAATGGGACGCATGGCATTTACCCCAAACCCCTTGTCTAATCTCAATCTAACAATCAAATCCTTGTTTGTTGGACAAACTGTATATGATATATGTAGCAGGAGCTTATTTTATTATGCAAAGGTTTCTATTTTCTTTTTTTATTTGCTTCTGATTCAAATATTGTAATATAAATAACAATGAAGGAGTATCATTTTAATAAAAGTTACCTTTGTATTATATTCATTATTATAAAAGTTGACTTTCTGACGTCTGCTTCTTTTTTCTTTTTGGTGTTACTGTTGCATTGAATGACATAGTTTTGAACAATCATGTAAAATATTGTAAATTAATCAGCGCAATAAATCTGCTGTAGTATAACCTGTAAGACATAACAATATTAGAAGCCATTGTGACTGTGTAAAATCAGAAAACTTTGGCTATTGGTGTTCACTTGACCCGGATATCCGTATCGGTCCTGTTATGGAGCTCTACTTTTGGTCCTGTACCGGGCGCAGGAGAGCATTTCTTGTGTCGGCACTAGAGATGAACGAACCCGAGGTCCGGTGTTTGTACAAAACACAGACTTTACAAAAAAACAAAAACAGAGTTTGGGTGCTTTACGTATGCTGACCACTCACGCGAGCATCGGGATACTCAAGTACACTCGGTGCTCAGCCTAGTGCGAGCTGCTTGCAGTGTTTGAATGATTCGCACTGGGGGTAACAACAGTGTGATCGGATGTAGTGTTCATCTAAGTAAAAAAAAAAAAGGAAGACCCCGCCAACCCTCCCCCGGAAGTGATCTGTTTATGGCTGGCTGTATGTGGGCGGAGACCCGAACTGCCCAATTAGTGACTTTCATTGGGGTTCAGATCAAGTCCGGGACCCAAACCAAAATTTATCTAAAGTCCAGCTTAGCCGAACTTCCACAGGTCCGCTCATATCTAGTCAGCAGGCTGGCTATCTAGCTCATTTCAATATTTAAGCAAACCTCCTTTCTTATCCTGCCTATGCATAGCATGAGAAGGGGGCTGGCTTAGCTATCGAAATGAGCCAGACAGACCTTCCCCTTCTTGCACCATTGGTCATCTGCCAACTCTGCAGTGTTCAACCCAAGGTGAAGTCTAATTGCCAAGACTGACGCTGATATCTTGAGATTGGGAAGAAGTATATGCCCCCCGCCTTTATTTCTTCAAGAGAAGAAGTATATGCCCCTAGAGAAGACTCTCTCTGGTAATGCCCCCCTTTCATATGAGAGATGTTACTAATTGCCTTATGTAAATATTCATTGGATATATTTTTGTTTTCAAACTTCGGTCGCCCCTAAAAATCACGTTCCAGATAAGAAAAACAGAAATTGGTCATCTCAAAAATAAAAAATTATAGTTGGAATGAGGTAGCCATTTTTATAAACCATTGGTCTTTCTTAATGATTTTATTTGTTCTTGGTATGATTAAAATTGTTGTCACCTCCCTAAAATGAGTGCCACTATAGATGTAGGCAAAGGTAAATTTGTTTTTTTAAATAATAATAATAATAATGATAATTTAAATTAATAAAATATCAAAATTTTCTCCTCGGTAATGCTACGTGCTCTTTAATAATTTTATTCTCCATGGGAAGTAATTTTTGAATTTGTTTTTTCCATTTATTCCTCTTTAATTAGAACTACAATTAATGTATGTGCCTTTTAAGAGCTTTTCTAGCTTGATAGCAATTTAATATGCAATTTTGTGGGTCATTAAAGACCACTGAGGTAGATGAGGGAGTTTTTTTTGTTTTTGTTTTTTTTTACCATCTAATATACAAAAAAAATTATGCAATATAAAGGTATAATCAGAATACTTTATTAAACAGAGTGATGTTATTTTTTTTCATTGATGTGTTGCAAAATTTGAGCTTTAAAGATGGATACTAGAAAACGATAAATCTATGGAAAATCCACTATCATTTTTCCACTTTATGCTTTTTGGGTTATACAGTTGTGTTTTTCATAAAAATAAAAAATGTGCTCAAAGTGGTTAAAACCTGTAAATTTGGTTTCAGAATATTTGCCCCTGAAATGTGCTCTAATCTGAAGCTGTGATTTATCGACATTCTGTATTATCCAAATGTTATGTGTTACACTATCATGTAGTATAATGTACAATATTTCCTATCGAACAATTGCATATATTCTCACTGTGGTGTCCAAAAACTGTGTTTGTATATACATTTTAATTTAAGCACAGAAAAAAAAATTAGAAATGAAGTGTATACATTTTCATGGGCTAATTGTTATCCAAATTGAGATTATAATTTATCAAATTGTGTTGTAGATTTGCAATCTATCCTATTTATTTTGTATCATTTGTATATGTTGTGATTTTCATTTTTAATGTATTTTTTTTGTTTTGGTATTCTTTTATTCTTATTAGATAAACAATGATTGGTATCCTTTGTGTTTTTATATTTTTTTTTTTTATTATTTTTCCTTTTAATTTTTCTTTCTTTTGGTACAGGATAACATTTTACATAAAATCCACAAAGTTATAAATATTAAATATGTTGTAGTGAAGGGGGATATTCTCCATCAGTTAATATTCATTCCCGACAAAATTTGGTACAAAAAGAGTTCTATACTTACCGTCCCCGGGTCCAGGGCAGAGTGAGGTCACATGAACAGTAGAGTAGCCAATTAGTGAGCTCAGCAGCTCCGAGCGGGACAATTGGTCTCTACTGGCATAGCCGATGAGCTCACTGATTGGCTTTCAATGTGATATGAGACACTAGGAGCAGAGGTGGATACTCACTTGTGGACTAGATGTTGAGTACAGCACAGTTTATTAGAGGTAATATGTCGCCAGGTTTTGCCACCTAATCTGAGAGCAGCATAGTGTAGATTCCAGCAGTGTGTTACTTACTGAGCTGCTTAGTGTAGTTTTGCTAAAATCACTCTTTAATCAGCATTACATTATCATTAGAGGACTACTTGGCATGCTGCAGGTAGTCCAGCATGTTCATGAGCTCTGTATAACTGCTAGATCTGCAGCAAAGAAAATACAGTGGAACCTCGCTTAACGAGTAACCCAGTTAGCGAGTATTTCGCTTAACGAGCAAAGCTTGCTGTAAATTTGTAACTCAGTTTACGAGAAAGCTTTGCTGAACGAGCAAAATACCGCACACACTTCCGGTTCCGTACATCCACCGCGCTCTAACCCGCTCTTGCAGTCCACATAAACACACACAAGCACGCACAAACCCAAACAAACACGCAAGCACGCGCACACACACAAATTATGCTCACCTTACCTTCCATTCTATCGCCGGCCTCCTGGTTCTTGCAGTTCGCCAGTACAGGATGTGTATCGACAACCATCGCGACGAGGCAGGAACTTGCTCTGGCAGCGGCAGTTCCTCCGTCGTCGCGATGGTTGCCGATACACATCCTGTACCGGCGAGCTGCAAGATCCAGGAGGCCGGCGATTGAAGGTAAGGTAAGCATAATATGTGTACCGTTCCATCGCCGGCCTTATGGTTCTTGTAGTTCGCCGGTACAGGATGTGTATAGTCAACCATCGCGACGAGGGAGGAACTTCCGCTGTCAGCCGCTACTCAAAGGAACGGAACGGAAGGTAAGGTGAGCATAATATGTGTGCGTGCATGTTTGTACATGTGTGGAATGACACAATAGGGGACCAGGATGGGACATTTAACAAGTTGTGGAAGGAATTGTCTGCATTGCAATGATTTCCTATGGGAAATCTTGATTTGCTGAACAAGTAACTTGGTTAACAATCACACTCCCAGAACGGATTGTTCTCGTTAACCAAGGTTCCACTGTATTGATTTTATCAAAATGACAACAAATAGCTCAGTAAGTGACACATGGTTGGAATCAGGGTCTCTGTGTCTATATTATGCTGCTCTCAGATGGGGGAGCAAAAAACCTAGTGACAGATTCCCATTAAAGGGGTATAGATGATGAACATTAGATAAGTTTGTACCCCACTTAATGTCTCTATTATTTTCAGATTTTTCCCTGGCCAGGAAGATTTGAATAGAGCAGCAGATCGCACATGCAACCTGCTGCATCATTTAAAGTCTTTGATGCTAAAGATAACCCTGTGCTGTGTTTGGCTCTCTTCCTCAGTGCTTTATACTTCAATGAAGCAGTAGGCCTTGTGCCAAGAGAGAAGAAAGGAGACCCAAGTCTCCTATTCTGGTAATTTTAGCTTGGACTAGATTACATTTTTAAGGGTATTATCACACATTGCAGATGAGTGACTAGATGAACAGTTGTATGGCTCTCCGCATTGCTATATGCTCACTCTAGAAAAACACCCAAACTTTATTGTTGACTTATTCACTATTATTTACACATTGTAGTATTATTTGGACATTAAGTGGCAGTATTGCATAAAAATGGTGCGCAAGCGGCACCACATAGTAGTATGAGCACTATTATGTAGGCACTTAATGACAGTTTTGCATTCGCCTCTTTTTGCAATATAAACATGGACGTAAGAATCTATATGGATCTGTGTCTTTTTTGTAATATATTGAAATTTTGAGAAATGTAAACACAAACACACACTAAGGCAGCCTCCTTTTATTTACATTCTCTTTTTGCAGATTTTGTTTTGAAATGTAAAATTTGCATACATTTTTCTGTTTATACCCATGAATGCATTTGGTAAAATTTGTGGAAGTTCTGCAGAGACTGTCCAATTCAGATATAGGAATTTACATAGCCGATATTTCTGCAGATTATTAGCCTAATACCGAATGTAGGTTTTGTCTAGAGCTTAGTTCCTCTCTGCCATCCCCTCCGTGCTTGGAAGATCCAGGTAGGACCCTTGAAATAGAAGATGTAGCCAAATGGTCAGATGACATTCTCAGGCACTTAAAGGCCGCCTCCAATTTGTAAAAAAGCCAATACATATTCTATAATGTTGTGTGTGTATATATATATATACACACAGTGTGTCCACCCATATCCTGTCCACCGCCATTAACTTGCGAATGGCGGCAGCTATAGGCATAGAAGTGGTGTCTAGGTATAGTAAAGTAGCCATGCGCTATGCAATGAAACTACCTATACCGCCACCTGGTGGAAAACAACGGAGTTAGCATTTTTATCTCGAAAACGGAACGAGATAGAGAAAAAAAGTGAATTACAAAGTTGTAGGGCATCATCAATTCAATACGAATCGACACCTTGCATACAGAAATGCTATGATTAGAACGTGTAAAACTCACAAGGCTGCGGACGTGAAGCGATGCCTCCATGGAGACCTTCCTACAAGTCATTGGGTATGGTGGCTGCGTGGAGTGGCCTCCACACTCACCTGACCTGACCCCATTGGACTTCTTTCTGTGAGGTCACATCAAACACCAGGTGTATGCGACCCCTCCACCAACATTGCAGGAACTACGACGATGTATTACAGATGCTTGTGCAAATGTGTCACCTACCATATTGCACAACGTGCAGCAAGGTACAGTATGCTGTCCAGAGTCCAGATGTGCATTGCAGCTGACGGTGGCCGCCGTTCTCAAGTTAATGGCGGTGGACAGGATATGGGTGAACACACTGTAGACAGCAGCAATACAATATCGCAAAACCTCTATGTACATGGATGGCACATTACGATACGTATATTCCATCAAGGTATATTTGTAGATGGATCGCTGTCATCACACGATCGGTCCATATTCTGGTCCCAAAATCAATAGCTTCCTGTACCATCATTGGCACCAAAATGACATCTAATACAGGAAAAATGAATAAAATATGTTCAAAAGTTACAATATTAAAAGGGAAAAAAATTGGGTGTAAGAAAACCACAAAAAAAAAAGGAAAGAGAAGAGAAGAACCATGGGTTATGGGGCTAATAATAGAAAACCACATAAAAATAACTACAAGACAGGGTCAAAACTAATAGTTTCATTAAGTCCGTTTGGCACTATAGGGCCATTTACACACTGCGACATCGCTAACGATATATCGTCGGGGTCACGGTGTTTGTGACGTACATCCGGCGTCGTTAGTGACATTGTAGCGCGTGACAGGCTGGAGCGACCTTAACACTAGAAGTCCCAGAGAGGGGTAATTTAACATTTCTACCTTTGGAACCCAGAGACGGGTCGAATGACCTGAAGGATTTTAGCTAATATCTTATAATCACCGTCTTTTGTTCTGTAATTAAGGCCATTACTGTAGCACCACAGGAGGATGTTGTTTTCCATTTGAATTTAGCCATTTAGTTTCTAGTTAGTTCTATTCAGTTTATTGTATTGTCATTTGAACCTCTTTCGGGACTTCAGGGGGAGCTCAAAATTTCTGGGACTTCTAGTGTTAAACGACCACAAAAGAGACAAAAATCGTTGTCTGGTAAGTAGCGATGCTGTTCCTCGTTCCTGCGGCATCACACATCGCTATGTGTGACACCGCAGGAGCGACGAACATCTCCTTACCTCCGTCCACCGGCAATGAGGAAGGAAGGAGGTGGGCGGCATGTTCCAGCCGCTCATCTTCGCCCCTTCTCTGCTATTGGACGGCTGCCATGTGACGTCGCTGTGACGCTGCACGAACCGCCCCCTTAGAAAGTAGGCGGTTCGCCGGCAACAGTGACGTCGCAGGGCAGGTAAGTCCGTGTGACGGGTGTAAGCGAGGTTGTGCGCCACGGGCAGCGATTTGCCCATGACGCACAACCGACGGTTGGGTACGCTTGCTAGCGATATCGGTACCAATATCTCAGCGTGTAAAGTACCCTTATATCAAACGTGGCGATCCATTTCGCTTCACATTGCCCTGATAGTTTCTTTAGATTGCCACCCCTGATCCTGCCATGGATGACATCAATTCTCCTTACCTTTTAAGGATTTGCTGTCGCATCCATGGTGGGACCTAAAGTTTTAAGGAGCGAAATGTCGTCCACTGTTCTGGACGCACCAATGTCCCAATATCCCTCACATGTTACCACACCAGCATGCGGAGCTCCCTGGAGGTGAGCCCCACATAAGAGAGGGAACATGCACATGTGGCAAAATATACCACATGTGTGGTACCTCAAGAAATTAAGTGTTTAATTTTAAAAATACATGTACTATTAGTGGAATGGAACGTGGTACATCGAAGGACATTGGCACAGGCAAGACAGTGGCCGCAGGTGTGTGGGTCCTTTTGTGCCAAAGGTGTTTTTTATGGTTGGGATATAGTGGCTTTTGACCAAGATGCCCCTAAGGTTTCTTGCCCAACAGGCTCTCATGAGTGGAGCTTCGGATAAAGAGTTGGCCAGGACAGGGTCCGTTTTGAATGTAGGCCAATGTTGTGTTAAAATGTCCCTCGTTGTATCCCACTCCTGATTGTACATTCCAATTAACCTTATTTTTATGATCATGTGTCAGTTTTCTCTTTTATATTGCAGAAGTTAATCCCTGGGGTGTTCTTATCTCTTAAATACCCACACTTAATATTCTTGTTACTATATCTTTTGTCATGGAAACAGAAACTCAAATCTGCAGACTTTGTCTCAATTTTTTTGTTCGACGAACAGATGTGTTTAATTTGCAGAAACTGGCTAATCAGCATGGCATGGATGGTTGAAGATTTATGGCAGTAGAGACGTGTAGGAAAGAGTTAGTAGAAAGTACTTTTCCTTAATACATTGGTTTGGATCATCTGATTGTCATCCACCCTAATGCCAATATCCCCAAAAATCGATGTGTTTTTACTATATTTATATTTGAGCATAATATTTAATGCATTGAGGTTAAGATATCGCATAAATGCTTCGAGTTGTTCCACAGTGCCCTGCCAAAACATAAGGATGTCGTCTATGTACCGGAGCCAGCACTGCACATGGACGCTGGTTCCCACGCCTCCATTGCCAAATATTGCCCCCTCTTAGAACCCTAAAAAGAGGATGGTTTACTAAGGCATGAAAGCTGTGCCCATCACAGTGCCGTGCTGTTCAAGGTAAAAAAAAAGTCCATAAAAACAAAAAAGTTGTGTGTCAGGGCAAAGCGGAGCAGCTTCACCAATCCGCCATCTCTACACCCTGACCATCAGCCTCCATAAAAAAAAAATCGAACCATACTGAGACGTCCTCGTGTCTAATGCATGTATAGAGAGGCTTGATGTCCGCCGTGACTTTGTGCTTGTTGCTTTCCATAAAGATTCCATCAATCCTGTTTAGGACGTCTGTTGTGTACTTGACAAAGGAGGGGAGTGTTTCTCCTAGAGGTTTTAGATAGAAACTAATAAACTTGCATATTGGTCACAAAAACCCTCTATGCCTGACACAATTGAACGTCCCGGATGATTGACAGCATCTTTATGGATTTTTGGGAGAAGATATACTGTAGGAATCTGAGGAAAATTGACAAAGAGCCCTTCCATAATTTTTTTTTCATCAATTCCTTTGTTCATGGCTCTGGTTAAGATTGTAGACAATTGACTGGAGAAGGAGAGGGGACTGCAGGGTAACTTATGTTACGTTAGATTTCCCCATGTTTGCTCCCTTTAACATAACAGTGCCTATACTCACCTATGGTGCCAGCGCCGTTCCAGCAGAGACTGCACTTCCTCTCCAAGGGCTCATGTGATGTTGTTAAGTCACATGAGACCTTCACCCAATCAGTGCCATCATCACTGTCCCTGTCTTCATACATAAAAAAAAAACATCAATAGAAAGTGAGAGAGGAGCAGCCCTGACTTCCTTGTCATTTTCAATTCATCCCAAAGGTGGGGAGCAGATCTCAATCCTTGCATGTGCTGCCTCAGTTTTCCTGAAGTCCATCGCTTCCGTCACCGGGAGATTAACGGCGCCTGCTTTGAGCCACCAGTACTTTGCCCCTCCTCCCAGCCCAGGGTCCACCACTTCACCCCATTTGTGCAGCTACTGTGAGCCCACACCCCCTCCTGATAAGCTACATTCAACCCATAAGACGGACCATAAGACTTCAAGACAACACTCCATTTTAAATTGGCAAAAAATGTTCTTCCTATTTTCCTCTTCTAAATTTAGGGTGCATCTTAAATTTCTTCCAGAAAATTATTGCACAATTACACATTTTATCATACACCTGTTTATCTCCTTTGTGTGTATTGGAACAACACAAAAAGAGAAAAAAAGGAAACCACAAATGAGACATAATGTCACACAGAACTCCAAAAATGGGCCAGACAAAATTGTTGGCACCCTTGAGTTAATATTTGGTTACACACCCTTTAAAATAAATAACTGCAATTACCGTAATTGCCTCCTATAACCATCAGTAACCTTCTTACACCTCTCAATTGGAGATTTAGACTTCTCTTCTTTCGCAAACTGCTTCAGGTCTTTCATATTTGAAGGCACCTTCTCCCAACAACAATTTTAGCCACTTCAGAAGTCTCCCGTGCTTCGTTTCTATCCCTTTCTGGGGCTTCTTGAAGTATGTTTGGGGTCATTCTCCTGCTGGAAGACCCATGACCTAGCCTGAAAACCCCATTTTTTTCACACTGGGCACTACATTGCGACCCAAATTCCTTTGGTAGTCTCCAGATTTCATGATGCTTTGCACACAGTCAAGGCACGCAGTGGCAGAGGCAGCAAAACAAACCCAAACTATCTTTGAACCTCTGCCATAGTTGACTGTAGGTACTGTGCTCTTTTCTTTGTATGCCTCATTCCATTTTCAGTAAACAGTAGAATGATGTGTTTTACCAAAAGGCTCTATCTTGGTCTCTTCTGTCGAAATAACTTTTTCTTACAAGGCTTGGCTTACTCATGTACATTTTGGCAAACTGTAGTCTAGCTTTTTTTATGACTGTGTCAGCAGTGGGGTTCTCCTGGGTCTCCTGCCATAGCGTTTCATTTCATTCAAATGTTGAGGGATAGTTTGATCTGACACTGATGCAACCTGAGCCTGCAGGACAGCTTGAATTTCTTTCGAACTTGATTTGGGCTGCTTATCCACCATCCGCACGATCCTGCATTGCAACCGTTCATCAATTTTTCCTCTGCTATCCATGTCCAGGGAGATTAGCTACAGTGGCAGGGGTTGTAAACATCTTGATTATGTTGTGCCCTTTAGACAAAGGAACATCAAGATCTCTAGAGATGGAACTGTAATCTTGCGGTTGATATTTTTCAACAATTTTGGTTCTCAAGTCCTCAAACAGTTCTCTTCTCCATTCTTAGGGGTACTTTGCACGTTGCGACATAGCTAGCATCGGATAGCGATGCCGAGCGCGATAGTACCCGCCCTCGTCGCACATGCAATATCTTGATAGCTGCGAACATTATCGCTACGGCAGCTTCACACGGACTTACCTGCCCTGCGACATCGCTCTGGCCGGTGACCCACCTCCTTCTTAAGGGGGCGGGTCGTGCGGCGTCACAGCGACGTCACACGGCAGGCGGCAATAGAAGCGGGGGGCGGAGATGAGCGGGACGTAAACATCCCGCCCACCTCCTTCCTTTCGCATAGCCGGTGGAGGCAGGTAAGGAGATGTTCCTCGCTCCTACGGCTTCACACACAGCGATGTGTGCTGCCGCAGGAATGAGGAACAACATCGTATCTCCTATTGGTGCGACATTATGAAAATGGCCAACGCTACACAGATCACCGATTTACGACGCTTTTGCGATCGTTTATCGGAGCATCTAGGCTTTACACGTTGCGACGTCGTAACCGGTGCCGGATGTGCGTCACTTTCGATTTGACCCCGACGATATCGCAGTAGCGATGTCGCAATGTGCAAAGTACCCCTAAGTGTGGCACACACATACTCAATGCAAAGATCGAGTCCACTTCTCTCCTGGTTTCAGGTGTGATTTTCATATTGCCCACACCTGTTCCTTGCCACAGGTGACTTTGAATGAACAACACATGCTTGAAATAAAGTTGTTTACACAAAATTTTGTCTCGTTCATTTTGGGAGTTTTGTGCAATCATGTTCAATTTGCCTTTTTTTCACAGTTTTCTTTTTTTTGTGTTGTTCCAATACACAGAAAGGAAATAAGCATGTGTATAACAATCAATAACTTTTTGGGAGAAATACTTTAAGTTTCTGGAATAATTTTAAGGGTGCCAACACTTTCGACAGTGACTGTATATATGTATATTACATAGTTTTCCCACTTAAGAATTAAGTAAAGATTCTTCATGATTAAACCGTTCCAAACTTGTATATTATACCTGTATTTCCTTTATTTCAGTTTTTTTTTTTGTTTTTAGAGATCTGTACAATTCTTGGGCTGTCAACCTGAATGCGCAAACACCTAGATCTACACTGAGAACATAACAGTTTCTGTAGCTCCAAAAGCCAATCGCTGAGAATCTCCATATGTTGTGGAATACTGCCCTCTACCAGGCAAGTGCTACATGGCAAGAGACTACTCTATATAGCACAATGTCTGCCTGCCTAATAGTCACTGAAAGATTTTATAAATTAATTTTAACACAAGACTTTAAGGCATAAGTTACGATCAACTGCATTAATATTCTTATGTTTTGCAGGCGAGAAAACATGCACTACAAATTTAGAAATCTAAAATGTTTATATCAAGAAATTTTGTATCACTGATGATCAATAACATTCGCCTGTAGAAGGGCAGGGAACACTGCCACGTCTGTCTTTCTTTCTTTGAACCAGATAAGCTGAGAGGTAAAGGAGTTTTGTCAAATTTGGACTTCACCTGTATAGTAACCCCTTCTCTGTGCACACCAGTACCAATATGCCTTGAATACAGGTTTTTCAATCCTGTCTTATATATTTGTGCAACTGAGAATGCTGAAGTCATTGGCACCATAATAAATATCCTCAAATCAGGGCCTTATCAGAATTTAACCTTCCAAAATAAAATGAATTCAGATCAGATTGAGGCTATGGTCAGATGAACGTACAGTACAGACCAAAAGTTTGGACACACCTTCTCATTCAAAGTGTTTTCTTTATTTTCATGACATGAATTGTAGATTCACATCGAAGACATCAAAACTATGAATAAAATCATGTGGAATTAAATACTTAAAAAAAAAGTGTGAAACAACTGAAAATATGTCTTATATTCTAGGTTCTTCAAAGTAGCCACCTTTTGCTTTGATTACTGCTTTGCACACTCTTGGCATTTTCTTGATAAGCTTCAAGAGGTGGTCACCGGAAATGGTTTTCCAACAGTCTTGAAGCAGTTCCCAGAAATGCTTAGTACTTGTTGGCCCTTTTGCCTTCACTCTGCAGTCCAGCTCACCCCAAACCATCTCAATTGGGTTCAGGTCTGGTGACTGTGGAGGCCAGGTCATCTGGCGTAGCACCCCATCACTCTCCTTCTTAGTCAAATAGCCCTTACACAGGATGAGGGTGTGTTTGGGGTCATTGTCCTGTTGAAAAATAAATGATAGTCAAACTAAATGCAAACCGGATGGAATAGCATGCCGCTGCAAGATGCTGTTTAGTATGGTCTCAATTTTGAATAAATCCCCAACAGTGTCACCAGCAAAGCACCCCCACACCGTCAGACCTCCTCCTCCATGCTTCACGGTGGGAACCAGGCATGTAGAGTCCATCTGTTCACCTTTTCTATAAAGACACGGTGGTTGGATCCAAAGATCTCAAATTTGGACTCATCAGACCAAAGCACAGATTTCCACTGGTCTAATGTCCATTCCTTGTGTTCTTTAGCCCAAACAAGTCTCTTCTGCTTGTTGCCTGTCCTTAGCAGTGGTTTCCTAGCGGCTATTTTACCATGAAGGCCTGCTGCACAAAGTCTCCTCTTAATAGTTGTTCTAGAGATGAGAAGGTGTGTCCAAACTTTTGCTCTGTACTGTATATTCCCATATCCTAGAGAATCAGTGTGAATGGGGGGCGCTATCAAATATCAAATTCTAGTTGCGCCTCTCTCCCTCAGCACAAAACTTTCCCATCCCATGCTAGTCCATGTATAACATGCCCTTCATGTTGTATTATGCAGCCTCATAATCCATATTGTATTATGTAGCCCCATAATCCATATTGTATCATGCAGCCCCATAGTCCTCCATTTATAATGCAGCCCCATAGGCCTTTGGCCACCATGTACTTACTGATTAAAAATAAAAAAATAAACAAGTCCTCCCCTCCTCTTGTTCCCCTTCTGCTTCGGTCAGCGTCCTTCTGCCCGATACGTCCTTGCAATCCCCATTCTCCTTCTTACTTCGTGTGGATGATGTGTCCTACAACAGTGTCTTCCATTGAACTCCTGCAAATGCGCACTTTGCCATGCTGAGGGGCAAGCAAAGTGCTGTAATGCGCAGGCGCGGGGAAAGGTTAAAGACAGTCTGTGCCTGTGCATTACAGACATGATTTTGCTCTGCCCTCAGCAGGACAAAGAATATGCACATACGCAGGAGCGCAATGAAGGGCCCTGTGTGAATGAAGTAGGCCGCATCATCCACACGAAGCAAGAAGGAGGATGACAATCGCAAGGATCGAGGAGGCGCCGGACCCAAGAGCAGCGACGCCCATCAGACCAGAACTTAATATAGCACCCCGCAGGTGAGTAGGTGACAGGTACCCATTAAAGAGGTTGTCCACTACTTTTGCATTGATGGTCTATCCTTTTACAAACACAGTGATACCAAATGTGTGTTTTTTTGAATGCGGGGGGGAGGGTGGGGATGTGAACCATAATATTTTATTTTTTGAAAACTTATTTTTTTTTTACTTTATTTGAACATCCAATCACTTGTACTATACATAGCAGTGCATCAGCACTGCTCTGTGTATCAAAAATGACGGTCTATGAACTTAAGCTAAATGCTAGCTTTCACAGGCGAACCATCTTGAGAAGCACAAAGGTCTTCAGCAGACTCCTGGCTGTCATGGCAACTCATCAGTGCTTACGTCACGGGCGTGCCGCTGGACGCAAGGAATGACGAGCCTGCTTGACAGTGGCATTTAATAGATTAACAGCTGCAGGGGGAGCTCTGCTCCCCCAGCAGCTGTTAGAGGCAGATGATGGCTGAATAATTCAGCCATCATCTGCCAGGAAAGATGAGGGCTCAGCCTTCGAGCCCATATCAAAGTCAAAGAGCTGGCATATGGAATAAATGTATATCATAATGTCAGTAAGGGGATAAATTCCCCTCAATATGTGGAGCGGAATCTGTACCTCATCCATATCAATTTCATAACACTTGAATTCCCGCTTAGCCTAGAATCACACTGGCGTGTGACTCGCATGAGTGCAATGCGAGAAAATCTCGCATTGCACTCGGGTATATTTAGGAGAAATCACAGCAGAGCAGCAGCCGAGGGTCATTAGCATATCGCATCCGAAGCCTTTGCATCAGATACCATATGCTAGTTTGACTCCAGCCTTAAAGGGAACCTGTCAGGTGCAATATGCACCCTGAACCACGAACAGTGATGGGTGCATATTGCTAATCCCTGCCTAACTGTCCCTGTATACACTAGCATAGATAAAGAGATCTTTAGAATGAGCTCTTTAGAAATACTCTTATGCTAATGAGCGCAGGGGAATGCTAATATTCTATTCAATTCAGCATCAGCCGTGGTGACGCGCATGCCTGTGTTCGCTGTGACTGCGTTTCTGAAGGCCGTGTAGCTACTTTAGAAGCTTCTAGCAGCTTTAGAAGCTTCTAGCAGCTTCTGGTAGTCATTGTACATCTATATAAACCAGCCAGTGCAAGCGAGGTGCTGAGCGTGCGAGGTGCTGAACTGAAGTAAAGTGCTGAATTTAAGATAAGTGCATAGTTTCAACACAATTACATAGTTTGACACAATAACATAGTTTGAATTTATCCTTATACGTTTTCCATTGGTTTTTTTTTCTCTTTGTTTTACTACTTTAACGTTTATCCCCATTTAATAGGTGCTCCATGGACAATGCTACCAGGTGTGTATCTTGTCAGATGTATGCATGCCTTGAGCAGCCGTTCGAGGGTGACTATGTCTGCACTCGATGCAAGCATGTTGCGTATTTGGAAGCCAAGGTAACTGATCTAAATAAGCAGCTTGCAACACTAAGGGGCATTGCAAACCTGGAGAGGAGTTTAGAGCTCACTGAGCTTTCTCTGGCTGGGGCTAGTGATATGGAGGAGGGTGGAGGTGGAGAAGATCAGGACCCAGAGGTAGGTAGCTGGGTAACAGAAGAAGAGGTAGGGGGAAAAGTGTCAGGGAGCCTAGTCCAGACCTGGCACAACCTAGTAAATATGCCTGTTTGGCTGATATTGGGAATGAAGGGCCTGGACTAGGGTCACTACAGCAGGACGTTGCTCCTAGCAACCAGGAAAACAACTGCTGTAGGAAGGAGGGAAATAGGAGTGCAGCAAAGCCCAGACAGATGTTGGGTGGTAGGGGACTCTATAATTAGGCGGACAGACAGGGTCATCTGTCGCCGAGACCGTGAATGCCGAACAGTGTGTTGTCTGCCGGGTGCTCGGGTTCGGCATATTGCGGATCGGATAGACAGATTGCTGGGTGGGGCTGGGGAAAACCCAGCGGTCATGGTGCACATTGGTACTAATGACAAAGTTAGAGGCAGGTGGAAGGTCCTTAAAAATGATTACAGGGAACTAGGAGAGAAGCTGAAGTCCAGGACCTCCAAGGTGGTGTTTTCAGAAATACTACCGGTGCCACGAGCGTCACTAGAAAGACAGCGGGAGCTTAGGGAGATAAATATGTGGCTTAGAAATTGGTGCAGGAAGGAAGGGTTCGGGTTCATGGAGAACTGGGCCGACTTCTCAGTCGGCTACAGGCTCTACGGTAGGGACGGGCTGCACCTCAATGGGGAAGGTGCAGCTGTGCTGGGGGAGAAAATGGTCAGACGGATGGAGGAGCTTTTAAACTAGGATCGGGGGGGAGGGAGGGTAGTGGAGCAAATAAGGGGAGAGATAGAGCAGATAGAGACAGTGAGACGGTAGGGGTCAATGAAGGATTGGGGGGGATGGGACATACAAGGAACGTAGGGAGGCTAGGAGTAATAAAGGTGTTAATAGGATTAAATGTCTAGTGGCAAATGCAAGAAGTCTTGCAAACAAAATGAATGAATTGGAGACTCTTATGTCAACCATGGATTAAGCTGGTGTCACACTAAACGACAGCGACAACGACGTCGCTGTTACGTCACCATTTTCGGTGACGTAACAGCGACCTTGTAAGTCGCTGTTATGATCGCTGCTTAGCTGTCAAACACAGCAGAAGCAGCGATCATAAGGTCGCTGTGCTACATGTTCAGAGAGCAGGGAGCCGCGCTTAGCGCTGGCTCCTTGCTCTCCTGCAGCACACATCGGGTTAATTAACCCGATGTGTGCTGCAGCTACATGTCACAGTTCAGAGAGCAGGGAGCCGCGCTTAGCGCTGGCTCCTTGCTCTCCTGCAGCACACATCGGGTTAATTAACCCGATGTGTGCTGCAGCTACATGTCACAGTTCAGAGAGCAGGGAGCCGCGCTTAGCGCTGGCTCCTTGCTCTCCTGCAGCACACATCGGGTTAATTACCCGATGCGTACTGCAGCCACATGTCACAGTGCAGGAGCCGGCACTGGCAGCAAGAGCGGAGGCTGGTAACCAGCGTAAACATCGGGTAACCAGGGAAAGGTCTTCCCTTGGTTACCCGATGTTTACGCTGGTTACAGCTTACCGCAGCTGCCAGTGCCGGCTCCTGATCGCTTCATTTCGTCGCTCTCTCGCTGTCACACACAGCGATGTGTGTGTCACAGCGGGAGAGTGACGACCAAAAAATGAAGCTGGACATTCAGCAACGACCGGCGACCTCACAGCAGGGGCCAGGTCGTTGCTGGATGTCACACACAGCGACAGCGACGGGACGTCGCTGCAACGTCACAGAAAATGGTGACGTAGCAGCGACGTCGTTGTCGTCGTCGTTATGTGTGACACCAGCTTTATGATGTGGTGGGCATTACGGAAACCTGGCTGGATGAAAGCCATGACTGGGTGACAAACATACAGGGTTATAGTACATTTAGGAAGGACAGGGAAGGCCAAAAAGGTGGTGGGGTATGTATATTTATTAAATCTAACCTAAAACCTGTGTTGTATGATGACATTGAGGGGAACAGCAACAATGTAGAGTCAGTATGGGTAAATGTACATGAGGAAGGGAATAATGGAAAAATGCTAATTGGAGTTTGCTATAAGCCTCCTAACATACCTCAACAAATAGAGGGTGAAATGCTGGAAAAAATTGAAAAGGCAGCTAATAATAATAATCGGGTTCTTATTATCGGGGATTTCAACTATCCAGACATTCAGTGGGACATAGAATCTTCTGGGTCTGCTAAAAACTGTAAGTTCTTATCTACTATTCAAGACAATTTCCTCTCTCAGATGGTAGGTGAACCGACCAGGGGAGATAATTTGCTAGATCTGGTCCTGTCAAATAGACCGGATACAATTTCAGATCTACAGGTCCGGGAGCACTTGGGCACCAGCGATCATAATATGGTAAGTTTCAACATAATATTCAATAGAACATTTCAAAGGGGGAATGCTAAAACCTGGAATTTTAGGAAAGCTGATTTCAACAAATTAAGGGAAGAGCTTAAATGTGTAGATTGGGACAAAGTCATGGTAACTGGGGATACAGAACATAAATGGGGAAAGTTTAAGGATATACTGCTAGAGTCCTGTAAAAAACTTATACCCTCTGGTAATAAAATGTCTCGGAATAAACAGAAACCACTATGGATAAATAAGACTGTACAAAGTATAATAAAACAAAAACAAAGGGCATTTAAAATCTTAAAGGCTGAGAATACAGAAATAGCATTTCAGAAGTATAAAGATATCAATAGGAAATGTAAAAAAGAAATCAAACAAGCAAAATTAGCTACTGAAACAAAAATCGCCAATGACATTAAAATAAATCCCAAAATCTTTTATAAATACATTAATGCCAAAAGGAAAACAAAGGATAGTATCGGCCCCTTAAAATATAATAACAAGTTAGTTATAGAGGACAAACAAAAGACTGAGATATTAAATAGGTATTTCTCATCTGTATTCACCAAGGACCTGACTGTACCAGGGATCATTCAACAAGTGAAAAATCAAAGTTCACCACCCGATATAATTAATTTAACACAAGATGAAGTACGCCTACGTCTGAGTAAATTAAACATTGACAAATCCCCAGGGCCAGATGGCATTCATCCACGAATATTGAGGGAATTGAGCTCCGTAATCGACAGACCGCTGTATCTCATCTTTTTAGACTCACTTGTAACAGGGTTGGTGCCTCAGGATTGGAGGATTGCTGATGTGGTACCGATATTTAAGAAAGGTAAGAGGGTAGATCCAGGCAACTACCGTCCAGTAAGCCTGACATCAGTAGTATGCAAAGTTTTTGAGGGCATTTTAAGGGATGACATGCAAAAATATATTGCAGAAAATAATATGATAACTGACAAACAGCATGGATTCATGAAAGATAAGTCGTGTCTAACCAACCTGTTGGGGTTCTATGAGGGGGTAAGTTCAAATCTGGATATTGGTAATGCAGCTGATGTGATTTATTTGGACTTTGCAAAGGCATTTGATACTGTACCACATAATAGCCTTATACTAAAGCTCCAGAAGCAAGGACTAGGGGACACAATATGCAACTGGGTAAGGAATTGGCTAAAAGATAGGAAACAAAGAGTAGTCATAAATGGTACATTCTCTAAATGGGCTATAGTCAGCAGTGGGGTGCCACAGGGATCTGTGCTTGGACCGATTCTTTTTAATCTCTTTATTAATGACCTTGTGGATGAGATTGATAGTACAGTGTCAGTCTTTGCCGATGACACCAAACTATGTAGGATATTAAAAACTGACCTGGATAGTACAATATTACAAAAAGATCTGGATAAGATGTCAGAATGGGCAGATACTTGGCAAATGAGATTTAATGTTGATAAATGTAAAGTAATGCACCTAGGACGGAGTAATCCTAAAGCTGCGTATACATTAAATGGAAGTAAACTCGGGACTACAGAACAGGAGAAGGACTTGGGTATTCTCATTACAAATAAGCTGAGCAGCAGCACTCAATGTCAAGCAGCAGCTGCTAAAGCAAACAAGATTTTAGGGTGTATAAAAAGAGAGATTCGATCCTGTGATCCCAACGTATTGTTACCCCTCTATAAATCACTTGTAAGGCCACATCTGGAATATGGGGTCCAGTTTTGGGCTCCACATTTTAAAAAGGACATTCAGAAGTTAGAGTCAGTTCAAAGGCAGGCAACTAGACTACTACAAGGAATGGAGTCCTCCCATATGATGACAGGTTGAAAAAGTTAGATATGTTTAGCTTAGAAAAAAGACGTCTCAGAGGAGATCTCATTTATATGTATACATACATACATGTGTGGTCAATATAAAGGACTGGCGCATGACTTATTTCTTCCAAAGACAATACTAAGGACCAGGGGGCACTCACTGCGAGTGGAAGAAAAGCGATTCCGACAGCTAAATAGGAAAGGGTTCTTTACAGTTAGAGCAGTCAGACTGTGGAATGCCGACCACAAGAGGTAGTAATGGCAGATACTATAACAGCTTTTAAAAAAGGGCTGGATGATTTCCTTAGTACACAAAACATTGTTGGTTATAAATGACTTAGTGACTAAATGTAGAACTGGTGGAGGAAGGTTGAACTAGATGGACCTAGGTCTTTCTTCAACCTAAGTAACTATGTAACTATATGTAACTATGTACTTTCAGTCATGCGCAGTATAACGCCATGTGTACTCGTCCTGGCTTCAGAGAAGTCTGCTGCACATGACTGGAAGTGCCGGGCATTCAGAAGCGCAGGTATGCGCGTCACCACTGCTGATGCTGAATTGAATAGCATATTAGCACACCCCTGTGTGTGTACTAACATGCTAATAGAGCGAACTAGTCGGGGAGAGAACGCCCTTGGGACTAGTCCCTGCGCTCATTAGCATAAGATAGAGCTCTTTAGAAAAAGTATTTCTAAAGATCTCTTTAGCTATGCTAGTGTATACAGGGACGGTTAAGCACAGATTAGCAATATACACCTAGAACTGCTCATGGTTCTGGATACATATTGCACCTGACAGGTTCACTTTAAGGCTATGTCCGCACGTTGCTTTTTACCTGCTTTTTACCTGCTTTTTTGCTGCTTTTTCAACTGCAGCATTTAATGCCAAAATGGTTGTGTTCTGCTTTTCAAGCAAAGTCTATGGGAATTTGGGTTTCTTGTCCGCACTATGCAGTTCAAACTGCAGCCTTTTTGTTGCAGAACTTTGGTCAAAAACTCAGCTTTGCAGTGCAAAACCCAAATGGCAAAAACAATTGACATGTCAATTGTTTTTGCCATTTGGGTTTTGCACTGCAAAGCTGAGTTTTTGACCAAAGTTCTGCAACAAAAAGGCTGCAGTTTGAACTGCATAGTGCGGACAAGAAACCCAAATTCCCATAGACTTTGCTTGAAAAGCAGAACACAACCATTTTGGCATTAAACGCTGCAGTTGAAAAAGCAGCAAAAAAGCAGGTAAAAAGCAGGTAAAAAGCAACGTGCGGACATAGCCTTAAGAGTTTTTCTGATCTCCTACATTGATGCCATATCCATGGATATTACATGATTGATAGTACATGCAGATCTCCATTAACCCGAGAATGAGGCACTGCTGTGGGCTGAGGTGCATTACCATATGCGCAACAGGAGGACAGGAGAGCCCTGTTTAGGGAATAATACCGGCATGTTTATCCCGAATCACCCTTGGGCTCAGAGAAGATAGCAAATAACTACACGGGAGATCTGTAAAACAAATCCATGTGGATGTTGAGGCAGATTTGCCTCTGATTTTCTTGTGCTGGTGTATTCCAGTGTAATGGATGTAACATTTGTATGACACTTTCAATGTCAGAAGGCTATATATCTTGTTTGCACGCAGCAGCTGAAATTACAAATTTATTGCTATATTGTTCACTGCATTCACAAATAAAATGAAGTAGCCATGTAAACATGCCTCTATTTTTAGCAGGTACTGTTGGGTCCACCTTCTAGATGACCTCTGCTGCAGGGTACCACATTTCATCATTTCTGTGAGGCCATATCCATTCATTTATTTTCTTCTGCATGGCATTGACTATTACTGCACCATAATCCGAAATGCCATAGTACGGCCTGTGCATGACATACAGTCATGGTGGAAAGTGTTGGCGCCCTTGAAATTGTTTCAGAAAATGAAGTATATCACCTAGAATCTTACTGCAATTACATGTTTTGTTACATTTATCTCCAATGTGTGTATTGAAACAACACAAAAGAAAAACACACAAAAAGGTTAATTGGGCATAATTTTAAGCATGTGCCAAACCTGTGGCAAATAACAGATAAGGGTAATATGAAAATCACACCTGAAACCAGATAAAAAGGGGACAAGTTGACTCAATCATTGTGTCACACTAAGCATGGAAAACAGACAGAGGAGAAGAACAGTTTGATGATTTGAGAACTAAAATTGTTGAAAAATATCAACAATCTCAACATTACAAGTCCACCTCCAGAGAGCTTGATGTTTCTTTATCTACAGTGCATAACATAATGAAGAAGTTTACAACCCATGGTACTGTAGCTATTCTCCCTCGAAATAGACTGCAGAGAAAAAAAAATGATGAAAGGTGCAGGATAGTGATGATGATGATGATGATGATGGTGATAATGCAGGATAGTCAGATGGTGGATAAGCAGCCAAACCAAGTTCCAAAGAAATTCAAGCTGTCCTGCAGGCTCAGGGTGCGTAAGTATCATCACAAACTGTCAACATTTGAATGAAATAAAACTCTATGGCAGAAGACCCAGGAGGACCCCTCTGCTGACATAGACATAAAATAACTAGACTACAGTTTGCCAAAATGTACATAAGACAAAATTTTTCTGGGAAAGCATCTTGTAGACAGAAGAGACCAAGACAGAGCTTTTTGGTAAAGCACATCATTCTACAGTTTAGCAAAAACGTAATGAGGCCTACAAGAAAAGAACAGAGAAGCTACACCATATTTGACTGTAGGTACTAAGATGTTTTTGGGTTGTTTCACTGGTTGCCTTGACTGTGGGCAACGCTGTACTCTCTTTTTTTGTAAATGAAACAAAAATGAATTTTTCTTTGCAAAATTTGTGAATTTATTGTGTGGCGACAGAAATAATATCGACGTTTCAGCCTTACAAGGCCTTTGTCACATACAGTCGCTCCAAAGAAGGATTTAAAAAAATAAATAAATAAAAGAAAAAAAATTTAAAGCGAGAATCCCACATGAATAAATTGTATGGAAAGTACCCAAGGTGAGGTCTTATTTGTATACTTTACAATTTTTTGGTTGTAAGGACCAAGAAGAATTTTGTTGTACCAGTGGTGGTCTCTAGTGATTAAAATTCCCAGTGGAGGGTTTCCGTAGTAGCACAAATGCTGTAAAGGGTTAATACTTATATACAAGAATGGTACAGAGTACCTCCATCTGATGGTTGTTTTAGATCACCAGGACCGTACAGGGTTAATAGTGGTGTGGTATAATAATATCGGGTGATACCATCTCCTGGTTGTCCTTTATCACCTGGAATATGGGGTTTTAGCAATCCTCCACTGGGAATTTTAATCACTAGAGACAACCACCGGTGCAATAAAATTCTTGGTCCTTACAACCAAAAAATTGTAAAGTATTCAAGACCTCACCTTGGGTACTTTCCATACATTTTATTTGTGTGGGATTCTCTTCAATTCTTCTTTGGAGCGACTGTATGTGACAAAGGCCTTGTACGGCTGAAATGTCGAATTATCTGTGTTGCCACACAATAAAATCACAAATTTTGCAAAGAAAAACTCATTTTTGTTTTATTTACAAAAAAGAGAGTGCAGTGTTTTTCAATATATATGACTTGAACCACGGTCCCCTCACTGGCACTTCTGAATCTTAGGGGTGCTTCACACACAGCGAGCTGGCTGCCGAGATCGCTGCTGAGTCACGCTTTTTGTGACGCAGCAGTGACCTCATTAGCGATCTCGCTGTGTGTGACAATGAGCAGCGATCTGGCCCCTGCTGCGAGATCGCTGCTCGTTACACACAGCCCTGGTTCGTTTTCTTCAAAGCCGCTCTCCCGCTGTGACACACAGATCGCTGTGTGTGACAGCGAGAGAGCGACAAATGAAGCGAGCATGGAGCAGGAGCCGGCATCTGACAGCTGAGGTAAGCTTGTAACCAAGATAAACATCGGGTAACCAAGGTGGTTACCCGATATTTACCTTAGTTACCAGCCTCCGCAGCTCTCACGCTGCCTGTGCTGCCGGCTCCGGCTCTCTGCACATGTAGCTGCTGTACACATCGGGTTAATTAACTCGATGTGTACAGCAGCTAGGAGAGCAAGGAGCCAGCGCTAAGCAGTGTGCGCGGCTCCCTGCTCTCTGCACATGTAGCTGCATTACACATCGGGTTAATTAACCCGATGTGTACAGCAGCTAGGAGAGCAAGGAGCCAGCGCTCAGTGTGCGCGGCTCCCTGCTCTCTGCACACAGCGCTGGTAACTAATGTAAACATCGGGTAACCATACCCGATGTTTACCTTAGTTACCAGTCTCCGCAGCTTCCAGTCGGCGGCTCCGTGCAAGCGCAGCGTCGCTTGCACGTCGCTGCTGGCTGGGGGCTGTTCAGTGGTCGCTGGTGAGATCTGCCTGTTTGACAGCTCACCAGCGACCATGTAGCGATGCAGCAGCGATCCTGACCAGGTCAGATCGCTGGTCGGATCGCTGCTGCATCGCTAAGTGTGAAGGTACCCTAAGGCTATGTGCGCACGTTGCGTCGGAGTACCTGCAGTTTATTCTGCACGTTTTCCTTCCCTTGGTTTTTGACCAAATGGCTTTTGACCATTTTTTAGCGCTAAAAACGCATGCGATTTTACCGCGTTTTTAGTGCGTTTTTAGCGCATTTTACATGCGTTTTCACCTGTGTTTCTGCAGATGCGTTTTTGAGATCAAGACACTGAGAAATAAAGTTGAATTAGTCAAAAAGAATGAAAAAAGAGAAAAAAAAGTATAAAATTAACTTTTAATAAAACTATATGGGAAATTATCATTTTTAATGAGAAAATAGTGGTTATGCACATTTTATCAGAAAAATAGGTGAAGTTTCTAATTTTTTAACATTTAAATTTTCGGTTATTGTGTGTGTGTAAAGGAACATTAGAACCCATTAAATTTTGTCCAGAAAAGCATGCGTTTTTGGAGCCAAAAACGCAGTGGAAAAGCAGGTAAAAAGCATGAAAAATGCTGGAATTGTGATCTTAGATGCGTTTTGCCATTTCTCATTGACTCCAATGTTAAGGAAACGCTGCAGAAATGGCAAAAACAACTGACATGCTGCTTCTTTTTCAGCATGGTTTTTGACCACAAATATGCAAATTAAACGCTGCTGAAAAAAAAGCAAAGTGCAGACAGGATTTCTGCGTTTCCCATAGACTTTGCTGGCAATCAAAAACGCATGCGTTTTAGCGCAAAAACGCTGCTGCTAAAAACGCTGCAGAAACGCGGAAAAAAACGCAACGTGCGAACATAGCCTAAGTCTGTCGAGTGCACACCAACTTTACTCCAAATTTGACTGTGGGCAAGGCATCATGAAATCTGAAAATTATCACAGGATTTTGTGTCACAATGTAGTGCCAGTGTCAGAAAGCAGGGTTTGTGTCCTTGGTCATGGGTCTTCCAGAAAGACAATGACCTCAAACATACTTCAAGAAGTCCTCAGAAATGGATGGAAACAAAGCGCTGGAGAGTTCTGAAGTGAGAGCAATGAGTCGAGATCCAAATCCCCTTGAACACCTGTGGAGAGATCTTAATATTGCTGTTGGGAGAAAGCAACGTCAAATACGAGACCTGGAGCAGTTTACAAAAGAAATGTCCAAAATTCCAGGTGAGAGAAGCTTGCTGATTGTTTTAGGAAGCGATTGATTGCAGTTATTTATTCCAAAGGTCGTGCAACCAAATACTATGTGGAGGGTGCCAACAATTTTGTTCGGCCCATTTTTAGAATTTTGTATGACATTATGTCCAATTTGCCTTTTTTCCTTTTTTTTCGTGTTCCAATACACACAAAGGAAATAAACATGTATGACAATACATGTAATTGCAGTAATTTTCTGGAGTAAATACTTCATTTTTTGGAACAATTAGAAGGGTGACAAAACTTTAGGTCAAGACTGTATATATCAACTTTTGCAGAACCTCATAATACACCTCAGCTGTTTGTTTTATTAAATTAAAATAAATAATCACTTAACATTCATTTTTAAACCATTTATTTTCCACTTTCCACTGTACTTTTTAGTCCTCTTGTCATCAGAATCACCAAGCGCTGTGCACAGACCACAGCATCCTCTGCTGGTGTGATAGGCGATGAGTGTCGCTGTCTGCGTACAGCGCTCGGTATCCTGATGCCATAGATATTTAAAATTTAAACTCGTCCCCACACCGATGATGGTCGCCTTGACCAAAAGATTTATGCCTGATTAATTTCTGGATATTTAAAATAAGCAAAATCACCACGTGTTTGTGTTGTGCAAAAGTATGGGCACCTCAACATAAAAGTGACATTAATATTTTGTAGACCCTCCTTTTGCAAAAATAACAGCCTCTAGTCGCTTCCTGTAGCCTTTAATGAGTTCCTGGATCCTGGATTAAGGTATATTTGACCATTCCTTTCCTGTTTACAAAACAATTCCAGTTCAGTTAAGTTTGATGGTCGCCGAGCATGGACAGCACGCTACAAATCATCCCACAGATTTTCAATGATATTCAGGTCTGGGGACTGGGATGGCCATTCCAGAACATTGTAATTGTTCCTCTGCATGAATGCCTGAGTAGATTTGGAGCGGTGTTTTGGATCATTGTCTTGCTGAAATATCCGTCCCCTGCGTAACTTCAACTTCGTCACTGATTCTTGCACATTATTGTCAAGAATCTGCTGATACTGAGTTGAATCCATGCGACCCTCAACTTTAACAAGATTCCTGGTGCCGGCATTGGCCACACAGCCCCAAAGCATGATGGAACCTCCACCAAATTTTACTGTGGGTAGCAAGTGCTTTTCTTGGAATGCCGTGTTTTTTTGCCTCCAAGCATAACGCCTTTTTGTATGACCAAACAACTCAATCTTTGTTTCATCAGTCCACAGGACCTTCTTCCAAAATGTAACTGGCTTGTCCAAATGTGCTTTTGCATACCTCAGGCGACTCTGTGGCGTGCTTGCAGAAACGGCTTCTTTCACATCACTCTCCCATACAGCTTCTCCTTGTGCAACGTGCGCTGTATTGTTGACCGATGCACATTGACACCATCTGCAGCAAGATGATGCTGCAGGTCTTTGGAGGAGGTCTGTGGATTGTCCTTGACTGTTCTCACCATTCTTCTTCTCTGCCTTTCTGATATTTTTCTTGGCCTGCCACTTCTGGGCTTAACAAGAACTGTACCTGTGTTCTTCCATTTCCTTACTATGTTCCTCACAGTGGAAACTGACAGTTTAAATCTCTGAGACAACGTTTTGTATCCTTCCCCTGAACAACTATGTTGAATAATCTTTGTTTTCAGATCATTTGAGAGTTGTTTTGAGGAGCCCATGATGCCACTCTTCATAGGAGATTCAAATAGGAAAACAACTTTCAAGTGGCCACCTTAAATACCTTTTCTCATGATTGGATACACCTGCCTATGAAGTTCAAAGCTCAATGAGGTTACAAAACCAATTTAGTACTTTAGTAAGTCAGTAAAAAGTAGTTAGAAGTGTTCAAATCAAGAAATTGATAAGGGTGCCCATACTTTTGCACCAGTCAAATTTTGTTTAAATGCGGATTGCACATTTTCTGGTAGAACAATAAACCTCATTTCAATCCAGAAATATTACTCAGTCCATCAGTTATTAGATACCGTATTTTTCGGACCATAAGACGCACTTTTTTCCCCCCAAATGTTGGGGGAAAGTTGGGGGTGCGTCTTATGGTCTGACTATAGGGCTGCGGCCGGGAACGAGGGTGCTGCGGTGGAGCGGGTCATCGGGGACACGAGCAGGCAGCAGCAGCGCCTGCCGTGACCACGTGGGCCCGCTCATTACATATGCACGCCCATCCTCCCGGCCATCTCTCAGCGCTGAAGCCGGCGCTGACAGGTGGACGGGAGGACGAGCGGGGACGCGCGCATAGTAAAGAGCCGGCCGCATGATCACCCCTGGCAATTACAGCCTGGAGTGATCATGTGCGGCTGTATTTACTGCCCCCCATGCGTCATTACCAGCGCGGGGTGCAGTGAATCAGTACACTCACCCGTCCCCGTGTGTGGAGCCGCCTCCCTGCTGCACGCGATGTCTTCCTGTTTGTGCCGGTCAGCTGATCTGTGCTGAGCTGGTCAGCTGATCGGCACAGACAGGAAGACATCGCGTGCTGCAGGGGAACGGCTCCACACACACAGATCAGCGTGCAGAGAGGAAGATGTGATCGGTGCTGCAGGGAGTGAGGAAAAGGTGAGTATAAACGTTTATTTTTTTTCTCTGTGCTATAGGATACAGGCCATATACCAGGATGGTATATGAGCACGATGGGGGCATACAGCAGAATCGGAGTATGTGAACAGGCTGGATGGGGGGGGGGGGATGTGAACAGGCTGGATGGGGGGGGGGGGATGTGAACAGGCTGGATGGGGGGGGGGGGATGTGAACAGGCTGGATGGGGGGGGGGAATGTGAACAGGCTGGATGGGGGGGGTATGTGAACAGGCTGGATGGGGGGGGTATGTGAACAGGCTGGATGGGGGGGGTATGTGAACAGGCTGGATGGGGGGGGTATGTGAACAGGCTGGATGGGGGGGGTATGTGAACAGGCTGGATGGGGGGGGTATGTGAACAGGCTGGATGGGGGGGGTATGTGAACAGGCTGGATGGGGGGGGTATGTGAACAGGCTGGATGGGGGGGGTATGTGAACAGGCTGGATGGGGGGGGTATGTGAACAGGCTGGATGGGGGGGGTATGTGAACAGGCTGGATGGGGGGGGTATGTGAACAGGCTGGATGGGGGGGGTATGTGAACAGGCTGGATGGGGGGGGTATGTGAACAGGCTGGATGGGGGGGGTATGTGAACAGGCTGGATGGGGGGGGTATGTGAACAGGCTGGATGGGGGGGGTATGTGAACAGGCTGGATGGGGGGGGTATGTGAACAGGCTGGATGGGGGGGGTATGTGAACAGGCTGGATGGGGGGGGGTATGTGAACAGGCTGGATGGGGGGGGGTATGTGAACAGGCTGGATGGGGGGGGTATGTGAACAGGCTGGATGGGGGGGGTATGTGAACAGGCTGGATGGGGGGGGGGTATGTGAACAGGCTGGATGGGGGGGGGTATGTGAACAGGCTGGATGGGGGGGGGTATGTGAACAGGCTGGATGGGGGGGGTATGTGAACAGGCTGGATGGGGGGGGGTATGTGAACAGGCTGGATGGGGGGGGGTATGTGAACAGGCTGGATGGGGGGGGGTATGTGAACAGGCTGGATGGGGGGGGGTATGTGAACAGGCTGGATGGGGGGGGGTATGTGAACAGGCTGGATGGGGGGGGGGTATGTGAACAGGCTGGATGGGGGGGGGGTATGTGAACAGGCTGGATGATGGGGGGGGGGTATGTGAACAGGCTGGATGATGGGGGGGGGGTATGTGAACAGGCTGGATGATGGGGGGGGGGTATGTGAACAGGCTGGATGATGGGGGGGGGTATGTGAACAGGCTGGATGATGGGGGGGGGGTATGTGAACAGGCTGGATGATGGGGGGGGGGTATGTGAACAGGCTGGATGATGGGGGGGGGGTATGTGAACAGGCTGGATGATGGGGGGGGGTATGTGAACAGGCTGGATGATGGGGGGGGGGTATGTGAACAGGCTGGATGATGGGGGGGGGGTATGTGAACAGGCTGGATGATGGGGGGGGGGTATGTGAACAGGCTGGATGATGGGGGGGGGTATGTGAACAGGCTGGATGATGGGGGGGGGTATGTGAACAGGCTGGATGATGGGGGGGGGTATGTGAACAGGCTGGATGATGGGGGGGGGTATGTGAACAGGCTGGATGATGGGGGGGGGTATGTGAACAGGCTGGATGATGGGGGGGGGTATGTGAACAGGCTGGATGATGGGGGGGGGTATGTGAACAGGCTGGATGATGGGGGGGGGTATGTGAACAGGCTGGATGATGGGGGGGGGTATGTGAACAGGCTGGATGATGGGGGGGGGTATGTGAACAGGCTGGATGATGGGGGGGGGTATGTGAACAGGCTGGATGATGGGGGGGGGTATGTGAACAGGCTGGATGATGGGGGGGGGTATGTGAACAGGCTGGATGATGGGGGGGGGTATGTGAACAGGCTGGATGATGGGGGGGGGTATGTGAACAGGCTGGATGATGGGGGGGGGTATGTGAACAGGCTGGATGATGGGGGGGGGTATGTGAACAGGCTGGATGATGGGGGGGGGTATGTGAACAGGCTGGATGATGGGGGGGGGTATGTGAACAGGCTGGATGATGGGGGGGGGTATGTGAACAGGCTGGATGATGGGGGGGGGTATGTGAACAGGCTGGATGATATGGGGGGGGGTATGTGAACAGGCTGGATGATATGGGGGGGGTATGTGAACAGGCTGGATGATATGGGGGGGGTATGTGAACAGGCTGGATGATGGGGGGGGGGTATGTGAATAGGCTGGATGGGGGGGGGGGGTATGTGAATAGGCTGGATGGGGGGGGGGGGTATGTGAATAGGCTGGATGGGGGGGGGGGGTATGTGAATAGGCTGGATGGGGGGGGGGGGTATGTGAATAGGCTGGATGGGGGGGGGGGGTATGTGAATAGGCTGGATGGGGGGGGGGGGTATGTGAATAGGCTGGATGGGGGGGGGGGTATGTGAACAGGCTGGATGGGGGGGGGGGTATGTGAACAGGCTGGATGGGGGTTTATAGCAGGATCATATACAAGGCAGGAGGATCATTACCAGGATGGGGTACCTTAGTAGAAAATTTGGGGACATTACCCCCATAACAGTTTCAGCAGCAGATCCTCGCCCCATAACAGTGTGTCATGACCACATTTTTTGCTTAAAGTTTTATTTTCCCATTTTCCTCCTCTAAAACCAGGGTGCGTCTTATAGTCCGGTGCGTCTTATAGTCCGAAAAATACGGTATATGAAACTGAAATAGCTGTTGCAAAAACCCAAATTGTTATAAAGAAAAAAGGTTAACATTAATAGGGGTGCCCAAACTTTTTCATATGACTGTATATGTAGCATCCTCTTAGACAAGCCTAACCGGTGTGGTACCTGCAATAAGTTGTCTCATATACCAGTCAGTGAATTGGAAGCATTCGTGTATCATTGGCGTACCGGGAGTGGTTGTGTATCGATATAGTGTGACCATGTGAAAAAGAATAGTTCTGTTCTTTTGTCTTTGTGTAATAGAGATTCAATCCACTCCATTTGAAATAAGTAATTAATCTTTCTGGATATAAAAGATAAAGTGGGGACTGTATTTTGTGCCCATAAATGGAGGATGCTTTTTCGGGTAGCTGCAGCCCAGATAATTAAAATACGTCGTTGCCGAGCTGTTTTTGTGGCAATATATTAAATATTGCACATTCAGGTGACAGTGTAAAAGGAATATTATACGTAATTGTAAGGTGATCGTAAAGATGTTCCCAGACCTCTCGGATTTTCGGCCAGTCCCATAGACAGTGGTATATATCTGCTAGAGAGCAAGAGCATTTGGGACACGAGGGGTCCCCCCGGAGGACATCCTGGACTTAACTTCGGGTGATATGTAGGCCCTATGGAATATCATAAGAAACATTGTAGTGTAGCTATCATATGGTAGTATGGAATTTAGGCGTAGTGTGGCTTTTAGTATGTCTGATAATGTATAGTTAGCGAGTTGCGATGTCCATTTACCCCGCCCTGGAGATGAGTCTGACCAAGAAATAGAGGTTTTAATAGATTTATAAATATGGCTTAATGAGTATGTCCCTGTGCGTGAGGGAAAAGACATCTGGTGTAAGGGATTAGATCTATCTCTATCCGGTATGTTATTAACAATTGAGGTAACAAGGTTTGATCTGAGCTGTAATAAATAAATTACTAGCCAAAATTGGGTATTTCGAGATGATGCCCTCCAGGGTAAGGGGAGATTGAGTGTTTGTCAGGAGGTTACAAATCAACCTGCATCCAGACTCACCCAGTACTCGATACATTGGAGGTGGCCTACCCTGTAGGAAGGAGGGGTTACCCATAAAAGGGTAGAAAAATAGATCTGCAGGGGTCTAATCCACTAATCTTTCTGGCGTGGCACCATGCCGACACCACTGACGAAAGCAAATCATTATCTTTTATTTCAATAGGAACGTTATGGGGTTGTGTGTGTTGTAAGGCAGTGAGACTGATAGGTCTGTGACGCCCTGGCAAAACCAGGTAGTCACACACTAGGCCCCCGCATAACACCTTCCCTCACAGGGTCACATACAGCCGACCTGAAACCCTAGTCACCCCCCTCAGGGCAAGACAGGCACACCAGTGGCCGGGACCAGGCGGTTAGGGAACGCCCACCTAGGGGTCTACACAGCCCGGGGCGGGAAAACAAGCAGTTGAGTTAAGCTTCAGTCAAGTCTGGAGTTCAAGTTGCGAGGAGTGGAGGCTGGGGCTAGGCGTAGCTCCAGCAGTGGAGAAGTTCAAGTTGAACGGTGTCAGGGTCGGAGCCCTGGTGCCTTGGCTAGGTGGCAGACTGTGGTCTCCGTCAGCAGGAGACGGGAAGACGGCTCGGCAGATCCGAGGTGGACCGGGGCAGGGTTGGAGCCCGCCGGTACTGACACTGGAGACCCAACTGGAAACCGTGCACAGAGGGGGTACTCTGACCCTGAAGCCAGGACCGGAACTAACGGCCTAGCTAATCAACCGATTGAGGGCAGGATTATAGGTCCTGTCCCAACCAAAGTCCCAAAAGCAGACAACCACCCACAGAGAGGGATAGGACAACCGCCAGGGCCCATAGATCCCACGGGTCAGCGTCAGCGGACACGGCTCCTCAGGTACACAAGAAGCCGGGAGCGGACTCCCATGTTCCATACCGGGAAGTCCAACATAAGTAAACACAGTGCAGAGGGAAAAGACAGCGACCACCAGCCCGGGTGGCGGACCAGAGTGCAACCGGCCGCGGTGGCCGGCCACCAGCACCTTGGTTTACCAAAAGACTCGTGTGATTCATTTAATTGTGAGTAACCAAACATCCCCTGGTACATCCGGACGCGCAATACCTGCCATCGCCATACCCTGCACAGAGACACTGGGCCCCAAGGCAACCATCCCTACCCACGGAGGGGTTAACATCCGGCTGCCACTACATCTCCCCCGGGTATCCCACAACAGCAGCGGTGGTGTCCCACTTCAGCACACACCGTGGTGGCGTTACGAACTAAATACGGCCAAGGCCGTACAACTACGTCCCCCTTTTCATTCGGGATGTCCGCGTGACCCCCGGGTCCGGAGGATCCCTCGATCCACACAGGTCCGGATCAGAGCAGCCCGGCTCCTGCGGGCGTGGGGGCGGCACAGGTCCAGACATGGCTTCATCGAATGGGGTATTAGTGAAATGATTAAAAGCCCATATCCAATCTAGGGCATGTCTAAAAATGGATGCAATACTATACAGACGAAAATTTGCAAAATTAAGACCTCCCAGTGACCTGAGCTCACGATGAGCGTTTGACGTGTTTTCGCTGCCACAAAATAGCAGCGTCTTACGTTTCAGAAAAGTGGATGTGATTTATTGAAATCTCATGCCCACTATGCTTCTTTTTTACGCTACGTAAACTCACCTGCGGGGCGTTTTTCAAATCTGTCACGTCAATTTTTCTTTCAGGTACTGAGTTTTCTGTGCAGATTTACCCCGTAGACTTGCATTAGATGTGGAAAATCCGTAGCCAAAAACGCACGTGTTTTAGTGTGTTTCCAAAGCGGAAATACATCAAAAACTAATGTAATCCGCACCTAATAATGTCAATAAAGTAAAATACCAGAAGGTTTGAAAAAACAAAGCATCTTTATTTAAAGCTTGACATACCAGAGGTAAAAAAAAATTTGCAGAGTAAAAAATGCAATAAAAAGCTTGTTAAAAAAACAAACACAAACGCAATGAAAAAAATGCAAGTAACCTAATTTACATATTAGGTGCAGAAATTCTGTAACATCAAAAGCTCATAGTGGGATATATAGTGTTAGGGTATATTTTACTCTTTTTTTGTTTTGTTTTTTTTTGGGATATTTTTGAAACATAAACTCTTCATGTTTTTAGGGGTTTGCAAATCATCCTCAAAAATGCTAATCCGAAAAAAAAATGCTCAATGATTGAATAAAATACAGATTATTTTTTTTTTACTTTGTATATAAAAAATAAACAAACACAAGTTAAAAATAGTAATAGTACTAGACAGGTACAGGGCAACAAAGCCACAATGGGACTACTGCACTGAAAAAATATCCAAATTACACTCATAAGGACACAGAACTAAAAGGACGAGAAAACATTTATTAATGAATATGTAGAAAAGAGACTATAAAAAGCCTTAGTAATACAACTGACAAAAAAAAAATCAAATAAGTCCGAGGCAAAAAGTCTGGTAATCACTAGTATAATATGATGATAGACATAGTCATATAGAGATCAATATAGTGCAGCTCTGTACCATATAAAAAGTATGACTAATGTGATAGATTTCAACTGGCATATCAAAGATACAACCTCTAGATGGCAGCCTTGTAAAGGACAAAATAAGAATCAGCCAGCTATAATACGGACTACAAAAACATAGGTAAAGCCTCTAGAGTGTGGATTTGTAATGGACATAATACAGGTTAGCCTAAGATGATTATCAGCATGAAAACTTAACTAAGTTTGGAAACATTTTACGTGCCGCGTGCATAATCTTTTGTTTAATGCATTCTAACTGGTAAGGTGCTGCAGTGCCACTGACCCAACGCATGTTTCGGCACTTTAGCCTTCTTCCTGGGCTACTAAGGCTTTTTATAGTTTCTTTTCTACAATATTCATTAATACATGTTTTCTCTCCCTTTTGTTTCTGTGTTCTTCTCAGTGTAATTGGGATATTTTTTCAGTGCTTTACTCCCATTGTGGCTTTCCGCTCTATACCTGTCTAGTACTATTACTATTTTTACTTGTATTTTTTATTTAAGTTTTATATACACATTAAAAAAAAATAAATTATATTTTAGTCAGTTATTTTGCACAGTTTTTGTATTGGATTAGAAGTTCAGTTTTGCACTGTCTTTCAGCATTTCTGCTTTTCTACTCTCATTACAATACTGTAATGTCATGGTAGCTTTATTTCTGATTTATTTTCATCTTCAAAAATGCAGAGTTCCTGCTCAGTTTCCGCTTCAAAAATGCGCGTTTCTTTAACTTAATATGTGTCTCTTTGGATTGTTGCATTAATAGGGAAGAATGGCACAGATAATACCAAACATGAAGCAAACACATGAAAAAGATAAAATTTCTTAAAATTTATTGATTATACAGTATAGTGCGATTTACAAACCAGTAAAGAAAATAAACCAATTTCAGATTAAAATATCAAACAAGAAATAAAAACACAATATCCGTGTTCTAAACCAGAGTCATGCCATTGGGTGCAGTGTGGAGAGAAGGTGAGCTCCAGCATATTTCATCACATCGGGGGCCGGTCTCAAGTTCCTTTATCCAAAAATGTTGGCGAACGTAGAAAAGCAGTTTCATTGTGCAGGGTTCACAAACATGTGCTTTATAGATCACCGATGACATCGGAGAGGACAGCGCTGTGGAATCGGACATAATCCTGCAAGAATATGTCAGCTACAAGTGTAACAGAACATGAAGGGGATGCACAATGTAGACTCCGTACATAGTCCAGTGAGTGATCATGGCCTCATTCCCATGCATATGGGTCATGCGTCATTAAAGCAAATATGGAAATAGTGATAGTATCCCAGTGTCTCCAATTCACTAATAAAATCCTATTTGTGGAATCTGATTGACATGCCATAAAAAACAAAAAAAAAAATGCTTCGGCTACGTTTATTTTTTTAGATCCATAGGTCTGTACGGATACATTTCTTAATATTTTTTTTATAGTGGGCAGAGCTTTGATTTTCTCTCACTGAGCTTCAAATCCATCCATAGACAGATGGGTTAAAATATAATGTCCTGGCTGTGTGTAGTCACCACTAGAGGGAGCTAACTCCATGGAGTTTCATATATAACAGTATGCAGCAAGCTCCCTCTAGTGGTGATTGCATGCAGTAAGAACTGCATCTCGTAACGGTCTATGCCAGGGGTCTCAAACACGCAGGCCGCATGCGGCCCGTCAGGCTGCTTCGTGCGACCCCCAGGCTCGGGACCCTGTTACTATCGCGGCCGGTGCAGGGGCCGCAGCCACTGTCTGCACTTTGTTAGATGAATGTTTTGCCGGCGCTGATCTGAGTCAGGGACTCTGCGCTCTCGCGCCGGCAAAATAATCATCTGACAGAAATCACTGACAGGGGCTGCGATAGTAACAGGGGCACGGGTCTGGGGGCCGCACAAAGCAGAGATGAGGAGCCGAGGGAGCGCGGGACAGGTGAGAAGAAGTGTGAGTGTGTGTGTGTGTGTGTGTGTGTGTGTGTGTGTGTGTGTGTGTGTGTGTGTGTGTGTGTGTGTTGGACGTTAACCCCTTAGCGACCTAAGCGTACTGGGTATATCATGGCTCCCTGGTACTTAAGGACCCATGACGTACCCAGTATGTCATGGCGAGATCACAGCCCCGGAGCCCCGGTGGCTGCGATCGCTTTGCATTGCAAATACCTTAGATTCGGGGGGGAGGGGACCTCAGGAGGGGTGGTGTCTCCTCCCCGGACCTACGGAGGCTGTGATTGGCTGAGCGGCGTTCGTCAGCCAGTCACAGCCACTAATGTTTCAGCCATTGAAAACAGCTGAAACATTGAAATCCAGCCATGATCAGTGCAGCTGTAGCACTGATCATTGGCTGGAGCTGGGTGACCTCAGTTTCACCCACCCCCAGTTCTGATTGGAGAGACCGGCCTTGTGACCGATCTCTCCAATCACTGTGGATCTGGGGCCAGAGACCGCCCCCTCAGCTTCACTCCAGTCTGTGGAAGCTGAGAGTGATCGGTAAGTTATAGCCACTGCCCCTGCCCACTTTCAGCCGCCGCCACCACCCATTACTACAGGATGGGGACATTACTATAGAATAGGGACAAGGTGGGTACATTACTACAGGATGGGCACATGACTATAGGATGGGGACAAGGTGGGCACATGACTATAGGATGGGGACAAGGTGGGCACATGACTATAGGATAGGGACAAGGTGGGCACATGTCTATAGAATAGGGACAAGGTGGGCACATTACTAAAGGATGGGGACATTACAAGGATGGGCATAATACTATTGGATGGGGACATTACTATAGGATGGGCACAGTACTACATGATAGGAACATTACTACAAGGGAACAAGGATGAGAAACTTTACTATAGGATAGGGATAAGGCTGGGGACATTACTATAGGATGGGCACATTACTATAGAATGGGACAACTATATGATGGGGACAGTACTACAGGATAGGGAGATTACTACAAGGGGACAAAGATGGGGAACATTACTATAAGATGGGGGACAAGGCTGGACACATTACTACAGGATGGGCACATTACAACAAGATGGGGAACATTACTAAAAGATGTTGGCCAAAATTTCTATATAGTGATAATTGTAACACTATTAGTTACAAGAAAGGGATAAAATGTAAAAAAAAAAAAAAAAACATTTTTTTCACCATCACATTTTTTTTAATATATATTTAAACAAAGAATGTGCACATTTATTATAATAAGTGAAAAATGTTCAAAATCAGTGATCCAAAGGAGTGAAAAAAAAAAAATATATGGTACCAATAAAAATGTGACTTTGTCCTGCAAAGAATGCGGCCCCCCAAATTATTTTTTTCCTCTGTGCGACCCATACACCCAGCCGAGTTTGAGACCCCTGGTCTATGCAGAGGGTTTTGGAGCTCGGTATGACCACTCAAAAAAAAATTATTAAAGAAATTATTTATTTAAACGAACGAAAAAAAAATGCGGTCCAGCATGGACATTCACTTTAAAAGTCTCAAGATAGCACAGCAGAAGATATATTTCCCTGTACCTGCATGGGAGAATATACAGTAGCAGTGCAGGTCATCAATATATCGTGCAAGGTAATCAGCCAGAGGCAGAAGTGAACTTTACAAGGGAAAGCAGCTCTCTAGTAGTTGCTGGACTACAACTCCCAGCATGCCTAGCAGGTAAGGAATAATGATACATACTTATGGTGTTTTGGTACTGTAGATAACTGAGGTTTCTTATACCAACTTGAAGTAAATCTGTCAGCAGGTTTTTTTTCTAAGTAATCTTGTCAAGATCTAAGTTGTTTCCCTTAAGTTGAAAAGAGGACCGGTCTTTTGAGCACTAGTAATAGGTCTTTAGTCTTGATCTTTATAGAATATTAAGCTTTATTGTTATCAACATAAAGCTCTTGTTTTCACAACGCGTTTCAGCAAGATCCCCTTGCTTTCCTCAGGTGACAAGTTGTTTGCCTTGTAGGTTTGTTCAAGCATCAGTAGTTTATCATTGGTGTGGTGCTGGCACTTGTCTAGCATGTCTCCTCTGTGCTTAGCAGCTCACGGTCTATAGACATTGTACATACAGAGCCTGGGGTGGGCAGGGGCAGCTGCATTGCTAAATCTAAAAGCTCTGATTGTTTAAGAACCGCTGCACTCAATGAACTAAGTGATACATCGTTAGATTCAGGGTCTCTTTGCCTACATCATGCTGCTCTCAGATGAGGTAGCAAAAACCTGCTGAAAAATTCCCTTTAATGTAACTCATCTTATTATAAAAGGTACTATGGTAATATACACCAGATTTACCAGACAGTCCTAGCTCTACAACAGAGCTCTGCCGCCTGTGCCCCTCCAATTGATGAGTTCGGGCATGCTGGGAGCTGTAGTAGTACAATTGCTGAAGGTCCACAGACTGCAAAGCATTGCTCTCATGAAATTATGCACTATATTATATTGGTCACTTTCAATAAACAAAATAATGCAGCAAACCGGATTAGTATATTGTAGAATGCCCTGGAAGTAAAGATCTATGGGCAGAGCATATATCTGCAATCGTTAAACACACAAAACCTTAAAAAATTGAAGATCAGGGAAAAAAAAAGGTTATATCTACATTAATACAAGGCCAGCAGATTGTGATGGGGCACCCTAATGGCAGGATGATAGGATCAGAAGTTGTTTTATAAGATGTTATGAGAAAGATCATGAAAATACTGTTGTCAACGTCCACAATCTTAACCCTAATTGGTTCAGGTATTCACGACTTTTGATGTCTGAATAATAATGGATGGGTGACTTTTTTTTAGCTGGTCCCCCATGGCCAGGCACACAGTTGGCCCCTGAACAATAGTGGGAATACAATGTTTAAATGCCCTTTGCTTCGGAAAGTCTCCCCCCACCCAGTGCACAGAGAACATTACTCCTGTGGGGTTTCCACACTGTCATCACGTGTAGAGTGGGGAGAAAATACTTGGACCGGATCTGTACACGTAGTTACATGTACACTTGGACAACAAACCATAGGTTACTACCTATGGGGGTTTTGGAGGGGGTGGGGGGGGGATTCTGCAAGTGTTACTGCAGTGGAGTTAGGATAAAAAGTGAACACTAACATTTTAGGTGTAAAATAATGTACCAATCAATAGATTATTATTCCTCAGGGTTCGGAACTACAACCCAGCTCCTTTATATAGGCTCTAAATCACCCATGAATAGAGTTTAACACATTAATCCTCTATCCAAAGAAAAGGTGAGATATGGAAAACCTCTGGTCTGAAAGATGGGACCCCCCTCCAACCCTGGGAATAAGGGTCCCAAAGTCCTCTGTGTAAATGTAGTGGAGGTCCAAGCAGCTTGACCCCAATGATCGTGATAAATATATATTTATTTGAAAACCCCCCTTTTTAACTAGGGGGGAAGCGGACTGCATACTGTTTATACATAGCGCTCAATAATAACACTGTATGCAGTAGGCTCCCTCTAGTGGACGAGGGCAGTCATGATGATATAGCTTGGTTGTTGATTTATGCTGGTGACTGGGGGCTACTATGAAGATATTTGAAAGCATTAAAAGGTGTATTCCCACCTCCAAGATCCTGTCCCAATATATAGTAGGGGTAGCAATAATAATAATATTAGCAAATACCTCCAATTAGAAATGTAGTATAGTTTTTCTGATTCACTAGGTCACTTACTTCATGTTCAGGGCATTACAGGACCTCAAGTATCCATTGTTACAACCACACAGATGTTCAGGGCATTACATGACCATATGGATCCATCAGGACCACGCAGATAGTGATAGTTAGGTATCCATGATTACAACCACGACGAGCAACTATCATTATACGCGTGGTCGTAACCATGGATACCTATGGTCCTGCAATGCCCTGCACATGAGGGAAGTGACATAGTGAATCAGGAAAACTATACTACATTTCTAATTGCTAATAATATTATTATTACACCTACTACATATTGAGATAACTTCTCGGAGATGGGAATACCCCATTAATGAACATAGAAATTTGGTCCTATTTGGATAAAAGAAAAAAAAAAAAAAAAAAAGGAATAATGAGAATCCTGTGCAAAAGGTGGTCATTCACAATATTGTGTTCTCCATTGATCAGGGTGACCAAAAGGGTCATGGGGGGGGGGGGAAATTAAAAGCTGCGTTGAGGTTGGGCACTATCAGTCCTGCGGTCAGATGCTGCCTTGTATAGAGCTGCTCCTGTAAGAAGTACTGTAAAACAGCCAGACAGTAAATGCATGAACATAAAAGCTTGCAGTAATTCCAGCAGAGAAGGTAACCAGCTTTTTCTGAGCTTATCAAAATTGCCGTTTTTTGTACATTAAAGCTAAAATCACAGCTTTGAAAGAGGAGAGGGAAAAAAAAAAAAAAAAAAAAATCGGACTTTGCTCTGCAACGTAGAATGGATACGTCTGCAGTGGCGGAGCGGTGTACAACGACGATTATATCCCACAAGGAGAAGCTAGATATTCCTTGTTGTTATCAATGTATAATGCGGTTAATTAACATTCACATTGCAGAAGATTTCTATAATCGTGCAAGACTTGCACCAAATGTAACTATATAAGGGGGATAGAAATCCCCCTGCCTCATTAGGGACATTACAGGGTGTTTACTAGTTAGTAGAAGTAATGGTCTATCACTTCTTCATTGCCGGGGTCGTATTACTGGTACCCACGTCAATGTAAACCCTATTCACACCAAATGTGCAGTTCTCACTATAGCTGGTGGATCAGACGCGAACAGTCGAGGGCACTCGGCCCTGGTCATTTTTTGGACCAGGTCGGACCACATTACTCATTTCGCTATGCCATTTCCTAGGGATGTGCCATCACTAATTTGGAAGGAAATCTTCCAATATTGATAAATCTGATGCAATCTGCACCATTTTTGCAAAGATCTGTCTTTCCCGTAAGACCATATAAATGAGGCAAACTTATAAATACAATTTACCCATAAAATGGCTCCGGGTGTCAGGCTGAGGTGTCTCCTGTAGCTTAGCAGTAGACATTCCTAGCAGGTAAGGGACGTCCAAATTATTTTGGTTATTGGCAAAATACCCCAACTCCCACAGAGGCCATCACAGAACTGTCTACAAAAGGGAGGACGCTTCTGCCCGACCATTGCCGCTGTTGTGCCTACGGGACCTGTGCTTCATCAGGGTTTGTGCCTTCAAAATCACAGACATTTTGAAAATGGGGAAAAAAAAAAAAAATTAACTGGTAAATACTGTGCCATGTCTGATCAGTATCAGTCCCTCCTGACAGAAATGTGTGACCTGCAGTAATCGCCAGACTTGCAATCATAACAATTGGACGGGATGAAACAAAAATTGGGAGAGAAAAAGAAAAAAAAAAGTTTCTTCTGTGTTTATGGAAATTTGTTCTTATAGAACAAGAGTTTCCGTGTACAATATTGCAGTGAGCGTCTCATGATAACACTTATTCTTCCTCTTCTTCTTCTTCTTCCTCCTCCTCCTCCTCTTCTTCTTCATCATCATCCTCATCATGGCAGTGTGTGATTTCTTGTGGTGCTTGGGCAAACAAATTGGGTGGCTTAATTTCACTGATGGAGCGGGTCAGCTGGTGCCGCTTGGAGTCGGAATCTTTGAAGTCCAATGAAGAGCGGTTCCGCGTGGCCAGCGGGGACTCGGACTCGTTAATGTCTACGTGAATGTGCTCCACGGTGGATTCATGGGGCATCTAAAGACAAAAGGAAAATGAAAAATAACTTGGCTAAATCAATAATGGCATTGTTAGACTAGGTTCACATCACATTTGTTGGATTATTTGAAACATTTGTTTCCAAGTCCAAACCTGGTCCTTTTTTTCCTGCAGAGTCTGCACCAAAACACAGAATAGCAATCTGCTCCGCTTGTTACATTTTTGCCTTTTTAATGCAATTTCCCCCCCATTTTTTATGCAGATTTGAGGCATTTTTTTTTAGTGCAGAAGCACTGGGAATCTGCACTTAAAAATGCAACTGCAGTCCCCACCTACTTTTTTTTTTTTTTGGGAGTTCTTGAATTGAAACCCTCTGTGTGAACAGATCATGGCTCTAAAGCAAATGCTGCTGCCTATTCAATATGTACATTGTACCCTATGGCTGTATTTAGTAGCAGCTGTGCAGGGTATGGGTCCAATAAAGTGAACGGGACGACACTTCAATACCCGGCACCACCTCTTCTGTAGTGCTTGCATAAGTGCAATAGTTGCTTCATACAGCTGCTTGTCAGGGGTGTTGAGAATTGGACCCCATTAGTCTAATCCTGATGACCAATCCAAACAGGCAGATATACTGTATTTTTCAGATTATAAGAGACACTTTTTCCCCCCCAAACTGGGGGTAAAATTGTGGCGCACCTTGTAATCCGGATATGGCTTATCAGAGCGGCAGTGATGGAGTGGGGTCACTGAGAGCTCGGAGGAGGGGGTATCACTGCAGTGGAGCGGCTCAGGAAGGTCACAGTACGTACGGTCGACTTTGCGGCGGGAGACATTGATTGACATCGGGCTGCAGGCGCCAATAAATCGCTCGCAGTTGACGAGATACACTTCAAGAAAATGGCAGTGGAGTCCTAGCTGCGCACGCGCCGCCTCCGCGGCCGTTTTCTTGAAGTAAGCCTTGTCAACCGAGGGCAATTCAATGGAGTCCGCCAAGCCCACAGTATCGCCAACCCTCCATCCCCTGACCCTCTTGAGCTGTGAAACTCCCTTATCCGAGCCTGAAATATCGCCGACACTGCCTCCTGTGACCCTGCTGAGCCGCTCCAACACCGCCGCTCACCGCTGATAAGATATTAAAAGACTTACCAGGATTATAAGACGGACCCTCATTTTTAACATTAAAAAATATTTTTTCTTATTTTCCTCCTCTAAATTTGGGGTGCGTTTAATAATCCGGTGCGTCTAATAAAACCAAAAATACAGTATTTTATGCAGAACACATGCAGGATGTTATGCTGCACACCGGAGACCAGCTGCAATGTCCTGCTCCGGAAATGTAGTGTGTGATGCAGACTGGGTGCACCGAAAAATCAGAACCTTATTGAAACACACTAAGCGCATGAAGAAGACTCCAATACGTTTCAAACCTAATCTAGGTCCTTAATCTGTGATAAGACTAATGAAATTAATTTAGGTCCAAGAAATGTAAGAGACTTTCTCATGCCCTTTCAGGGTGTCTCAGTAAAGTTCTGGCGTTATGAATATAGGAGTGCGGGTTATTCCGTTTTGCTATGCACTCAGGTGTGCCACTGACTCACAGTAAGGAAACCTTTGGCTAGACATATGCTTTGGTAGATTTCCTGGCAAACATGGTGAGCGTAAAGGTAAAATATATGAACGTAGCTCAGGTCATGACAACTGGAGACTCTCAAATATGTATGTTGTCAGAAATGTAAAATATAAAAATCAGCAAAAGTAAAATACTCCACTGATAGCCATATGAGATGTCCACGGAATAAGGTAAATATTTTAAAGGGCTCAAGGAAAAAAAAAAATAAAACCATCACTGATCCAGTCCTGACATGTAGCAGCTACTGGCTGCTCCTTATTTTGTGGTCTTATCTTGACACATTAAAAATGGCGGATAATACCGGCTTGCATATTACGAGCCACAACCAGCAATTTGCTGAATGTGCATTTCCAGTTAATTATGAGGGCGATTATTACTACTTTTGTGTCTTTTAAAAGGGAATCGGTCGTCAGGTTTGTGCCACCTAATCTTGAGAGCAGCACGATGAAGGGAAAGACCTCGATTCCAGTGATGTGTCACTTACTGAGCTGCTTCGTGTAGTTTTCATAAAATCACTGTTTAACCCCTTCACGACCATGGACGGATATATCCGTCATGGAGCGTGTCCCGTTAAGCCCCGCCCCCTGCCGCGGGCAGGCGGCGGCGGTCGGCACACATATCAGCTGTTTTCAACAGTTGACATGTGTGCCTGCATGTTGCGAATGGAATGGTTTCCACTCGCAACATTTAACCCCATAAATCTCGCTGCCAAAGTCTGGCAGCAAGATCTATATGCGTGCCGCCATGTTTTTCACTTACCGCCGCCCCAACCGGAAGTCACGTGCGTGATCGTGACTTTCGGTGGTTGCCATCGTAGCACAGGGTCAAGTGATGACGCCTGCAGCTATGAAGTTTCACTTTCGTTTTCCCTCAGCCGCGAGCAGAGAGAAACAAAAAGTGACTGAATCTGCTGTTTACAGCTGTATAGCTGTGATCAGCAGATAGATAAGAGCGATCGGATTGCTGATTGCTATAGCCCCCTAGGGGGACTAGTAAAATAAAAATAAAAAAAAAAAGTTTTAAAAAATAAAAAAAACAAAAAACCTAAAAGTTCAAATCACCCCCCTTTCCCTCCATTGAAAATTAAAGGGTTAAAAAAAAATAAATATACACATATTTGGTATCGCCGCGTTCAGAAATGCCCAATCAAAATATAAAAATCAATTAATCTGATTGGTAAACAGCGTAGTGGCAAAAAAATTCCAAACGCCAAAATTACGTTTATTGGTCGCCGCAAGTTTTACGCAAAATGCAATAACAGGCGATCAAAACGTAGCATCTGCGCAAAAATAGTACCATTAGAAACGACAGCTCGAGACGCAAAAAATAAGCCGTCAGTGAGCCATAGATGAGAACGCTACGTGTTTCGGAAAATGGCGCAAAACGTGCGCCACTTTTATTGGACAATCTTGTGAAATTTTTTTTAACCCCTTAGATACAAGTAAACCTATACATGTTTGGTGTCTACAAACTCGCACCGACCTCAGGCATCACACCCACACATCAGTTTTACCATATAGTGAACACAGTGAATAAAACAGCCCAAAAACTATTGTGCCATCACACAGTTTTTCCACACTTGGAATTTTTTTTGCTGTTTTCCAGTATACCATATGGTAAAACTTATGGTTTCATTTAAAAGTAAAACTTGTCCTGCAAAAAACAAGCCCTCATATGGCAAGATTGACGTAAAAATAAAGAAGTTACGGCTCTCGGAAGAAGGGGAGCAAAAAACAAAAACGGAAAGTGCCCCGGGGCTGAAGGGGTTAATCAGCAGTAGATTATTATTACAGGACTACTTGGCGTGCTGCAGGTAGTCCAGCATGTTCATGAGCTCTGTATAACTGCTAGATCTGCAGCAAAGGAAACATCGATTTTATCAAAACGACAGCACACAGCTCAGTAAGGAACATCACTGGAATCAGGGTCTCTGTCTGTACATTATGCTTCTCTCAGATGGGGGAGCAAAAACCTGGCAACAGAGTCCCTTTAAGTAATCTGAGCCATTAAAAGATTAATTTTCTTCCCCACCAAACTGTTCCTGAAAGTTGATTTTTATTAAACCAGTTTTCTGACACATAGCGGTACAAGTTGTTGGGACTCACCAAAACATGAGCGGCTCTGAAGAGGTAGCTGAAGGGATAATACAGGAGATTGATGAATGAAGCAGCGTAGAGGTCTGCGTAGCGCATCACTTGACTTGCAAACAGAGTTTGACGCGAACCGCTACGGAAAAGGCTTCCCATCATCCCGTAGCACATGTCCATGTCATGGGTGACTTTCTGCAAGAAACACAAGGTGACAACATTTTGTGAATTAATCACTTCTATTCTCGATGGCAGTCGGTGTGGGGTGTAACGCTCATCAGATACTACAGCAGAGGTGCACAACAAAGTGGCAATTGTTTTACGTTTTTAGACATTAATGTGTTAATGAGAGTGATGCTAGTGGCCTTTATAAACACAGGGAAACCCCATAAAACGTGGCCATGGCTAGCTGAACGGTTATTACATATCAGCAGGTGCAGAGAGCAGATATCACAAACGGCACAGAAAATGTCATAATGCAATACCTTAATTCTCCTCTGGATGGAGCTGATGTCAGGCCGCTCATTGCTGCTACTGTCCAAGTGCCTGGAAGTGAAGGGTGAAACATTCATCAAATGTTCCTATAGAACAAAAAGTGTAATAAAAAGTACAAAGTGCAAACATACAAGAATCCCAGGAGAATTACAGGCTGTGTGTGGTTTAGGGGCAGCAAATAAAGAGGTACTGCAATTTAGTAACGTGCCATAGTGACCAGACAGAAGCCTATTCATATTCTCTAGTCATAGTTCTGCCCCTTCAATGCTGAATCTAAACATTTTTTTTTGTCTCTATGGCTCTGTTCACATTGCATTTCCAATGTCACAGGAGCAAAACTGACAGCAGTACCAGATCATGGGTGTCTGGTAGTCCCTGGGTAGTAGGGCTGCACCAAGAGCTGTCCCTGGGTAGTAGGGCTGCACCAAGAGCTGTCCCTGGGTAGTAGGGCTGCACCAAGAGCTGTCCCTGGGTTGTAAGGCTATCCAAAAGCTGTCCCTGGGTTGTAGGGTTAAAGCTGCAGTCCTAGTTGTTGGGCTAAGAGTGCTGTTCACAGGCATCCACACAGCATTAGAAACCCACAAAATCCCACCACAGACACCCCCTCAGCATTGTAAACCTGTCAAAACCCACACACAGGCATTCCCCTCAGCACTGCACACCCCAACACTCCTATCTCAGGCATCTTCAAGCATTGTAGACCCCCAAATCCCACCACAGGCATTCCACCTGCCCCCCCACCTCCCCCAAATCACACTCCCCAAAATTCAACCACAAGTATCCCCCCCAGCATCGCACACACCCCAAAATTCCCATCACCCTTTGCCCTTTTTCACCTGCAGCTTCTCATTGATGCAGTGAACGAGTGCTAAAGATGGGGAGTGTGTGTCTCCTGTCTCCCGATTCCCAGGTACTCCGTCGAATGGTGCGCTGCGCTCCGGAACGGAAGGGACACGGACAACACATGACGGAAATTATGTCACGCCTACCAGGAACCCATACATTCTAGCATCTAACGTTGATACTGCGCATGACAGCCTCTCCATACAAAGTGGAGGACATTTTTTAAAAAAATCACGCATGGTCCCTTCCTTCTCCCAGACGCCATGGACGTCAGAGAAAAGGACCCAGGTTTTAGTAGCAACCCAGCTTGTGAGCCACATAAAGTGATGTGGCAGCTGGCAGGCTGGATTTGACCCGCAGGCCGTGATTTTGACACCCCTGCAAGAAGGCACCAGTAAAGCAGCATCACGTTTCTGAGGACCATGGGGGGAAGCAACAATTTGACCCTGAGACCACGGACCACCCTCCACTAAAGAAATAGGACTGCTGATATCCTGACGTCTGTATGACATGATAAGTTTTCTGAAAGTGCAGTTACTCAATTATAAATAAAAGTTGTTAAATCTTAATGCCGCCAAGACATTTTACAATATCTTGATTGTCAGATACACCATAACACAAGACATGTTCATCTCCATCCCGCTCTACTTACTTATACAGTTCTGCTAGAAAGATGTCCAAGCTCTGGAGCTCTTCAAAAAGGGCTAAATCAAATAAAAATAACAGGAGCATATGAAGCACACGACATAAGTCATCAATGGAAACTAAACAAAAAATGGTGTCTATTATAAGCAAACACAAAAATACAAAATGGCGGTGAAAAGTAATAAAAACACCAAAGCGAGAGCTTTCTAAAAAGCACAGAAAGATAGAAACACTAGAGACACCCAAACGTGAGACAATATGAGGGGAGACAAACTGCCCGATTCAGGACAAGCACAGTCTGGATCGATCCCGATCGGCCACCACAGGGTCTACTACTCCGACAGCAGCGTCCTCTGGCGGCCGGTGAGGAATGGCAAGCTGGACTAGACATGCCGCTCGTCAGGGAGCACACGAAGCCGTGTCAGGCGACACTCATGATGTGGGGACTGAGGACACGTCAGGGAACAGCCATGATGGGGAGGAAACAAAGCAGGGTGAGGAGCAGCATAGAAAGTGGATTTGAGAACCAAAGAGCGAGAAGAAAGACACCGTACATGTGCGTATTTAAATATATACTGGTAAAAGATACATTTTATTTAAAAGCAGCACTCGAGTAGGATTAAAGGGGGGAAAAAATTAAATCTTACTTTTGGCATTCAGCAAAAAAGGTGGTGGACTCTTGACGAGGCACCTCATGCACAAGTGATGCTGCAATCCTATGTAGGGTTAAAGTTCCTCTGGGTGACATGAAAACATGTCCTGCACAATATAAAGATTTTAACCCTCACCCTGCACTTCTCTGGCAGGGCTCATCTTCTGACGGCAACCAATATGCAGAGATATATTCACTATGTCGCTGGCCGGCCTGCCCCCTCCCTCTTCACAGACGGACACAATACGTACACAAAATGGATAATGCTATAGGCTTGTACTAGAGATACACACTTTAAGAGGAAGAGCGCTTTATCTGCAGGGATGAATTCACACCTGGCAAAAATGCTGCAACATCTCCATCCAGATCATCAGAGGGAAAATCCAGAGCAAAATGATTGACGTGGTTTGGATTTATTTTTGACTTCTATTTATGTTGTGGAATGATCACAGTTTAAAACCCCCCAAAGGTCCTGAATGTTCCCCTTCTTTGGAACTATCCTGGTATTAGTAGCGTGGTCCCATGCCAATAGCTATACATCTGAGCCTCCAGGAATGAGGTCTTGTCTGCCAGAATACAAAGACCGTCGGGGAACCTAGCCACCATACTATGAGGACCAGGGGAGGTTTTACGCAAGCAAATTTGTAACAAAATCCACAAAATTTAATGCAGAATTAGAATCATTGATTGCTGCAAAGCTATTCCACTACGTGTGAACACATCCCAAGCAGGAAAACTTCACATTGTTTCTGCATGATGACTCTGTTGTGCATTACCACATTTTAGATTAAGTGTGCAGACTCTTCTGTGATGTCTATAGATCTATAACTGAGGCATTGCTATGTGTGCAAATCCTTAATGGGTTTTTCCATCAAGACAATCCCTTAAAATGATGCTAGCACTAACCATCACTCATCTGTCTTCTCTAATCTCCCCAATCCCCCCAATGTATTCCTCCATGATCAGCAACTCACGATATTTGGAGATTATAGTACTACAATGGCTTATAAAGAGCATCCTCGAGCAGGGAACCCCAATCTGTGAGCCAACCCTATAGTATAGCATTTACCATGGCCCCAAATGTTACATTCCAGTTTGGACAATGGAGGATTTCAGCAACAAAAACACACAACGGAATTTAGAATCCTATTTTTAGCAGGATATATATATCTATATATGTATATATATATTTTCTGTGTAAGATCTGTTATATGGCACACAATGTTTTAGGGTTTTTGTTGAGTAAAATTTCATATGAAATCCATCGGAAAAAGATGGTGGCATGTTCCATTGCATGGATATTACGAGGACGGCATAACATGGCACGCGGAGTGTCTTTAAAGCGTTAATACCTGAAAACTAACGCTGTGGCTTTCCATGATGTTGCTTCCCTCCATCATACAAGACTTGCTTCTTAGGCCGGTTTCACACATCCGGCTTTTTGCCGTTTTGCCGGATCCGGCGCTCTCACGAACAGATAATACAGTACAATGACAGCGCTGTAACTTCCGGGTCACATGACAGCATGTGACCGGCGCTTGTTGCGCTGTCATTGTACTGTATTAACTGTACGGGAGAGCGCCGGATCCGGCAAAACGGCAAAAAGCCGGATGTGTGAAACCGGCCTTACCCTACACACAGAGTCAGCACGCAGAGACAATATTATAAATCAGCACTCTTCCCATAAAAGCCTGTATCAAATTCGGGGGTCTCCCAGTAACATGATATCATTCTATATCTGAGCATGCTTTTCTTTCTCTACCCCATCCCCACAAATCCTCAAATAAATGCAGGAATAAACATAAAAAACTGTACGTTATAAACTCTACGATTCTTTGCTTCTCTAAAAACACATAGGGTTAACTAAACGTTGCCACCCCCAATGCCTGGTGTAAATAATGCTGTCATATATCCCCCGTCCTAAAATCACTCGGATTACATTATAGATGCATTAGCTGTTAAATTAACTTGAGTTAAATGAGGCTTAAAATTAATAGAAAGCTCTGCAGCTTATGTCCGGTAGTAGTACAGCCAGCGGAGGACGTATTACTCCGTTATTACTTTACTATGGCTTCAGGTGCCTTACAGCTTTTGTCGGTCCAGACGTGAAGCTCCTGTGCCAGCTCGGGAATGACTAAAAAGGTTCTCCACCCCTGACGCTTCTTGGACTTCAGAATGTCTCCAAAGATGTGATCGCCAATGTACAGGATGTCTTTCCCTTTCGCTCCCAGCAGGTCACACACAATATCGGAAGAACCTGGAGAGAGAAATGTATCATGGACATTGGGACACCAGGATATACACAATTCCTGTATTTGCTTGGAGTATGCTAATTTCTTGCTATTTTAGAGAATTCCTCGACCATGTCTAATATTTATAAGTTACACAAACTTTAAAGGAAATTAATGGGGTGACAAACGTGTGTAGCAATAACTTAAGTATCCTCATTTCAGAAAGGGAGGTCACATTTCTGGTGATTCCTTGGTATCAGCTGGAGTCACAGAGGACCTCCCACCAAACAAGCATAATGAAGACCAGCACCAATTCTGTACTGCACCCTGCACAGCATAACCTCGACCACTGCTGTGCACAAACTCCAGCACAGCTCCTTTCAAGAAAATGGGACCAGCTAATGCTAAGGCTTAGCTACTAACTCTAAAGCGGGTTTTACACGCAACGACATTGCTAACGAGATGCCGTTGGGGTCACGGAATTCGTGGCGCACATCCGGCCTAGTCAGCGACGTCGTTGCGTGTGAAACGCAGGAACGACCGTTAACGATCAAAATTACTTACCTAATCGTTGATCGTTAACACGTCGTTCCTTTCCTGAATATTGTTGCAGGACGCAGGTTGTTCGTCGTTCCTGCGGCAATAAACACCGCTATGTGTGACACCGCAGGAACGAGGAACAACATCATACCTGCGGCCGCCCGCAATGAGGAAGGAAGGAGGTGGGCGGATGTTCGGCCCGCTCATCTCCACCCCTCTGCTTCTATTGGGCGGCCGCTTAGTGATGCCGCTGTGACGCAGAACGAATCGCCCCCTTAGAAAGGAGGTGGTTCGCCGGCCACAGCGACGTCGCTAGGCAGGTAAGTATGTGTGACGAGTCTAAGCGATGTTGTGCGCCATGGCCAGCGATTTGCCCATGACGCACAACCAATGGGGTTGGGTGCTTTCGCTAGCGATGTTGCTGTGTGTAAAGTGCCCTTAAGGTTCGTGCCCACGATCAGTGTTCACAGCGTTTTGGACACACCGTGTTTTCACAGAGTCCAAAACGCTGCGTTGTATAGTACAAGCACAGTGGATGGGAATTCTAGAAATATCCTGCCCACTGGGCTCCCACGACGTCCAGGGCTCTGCATGTCCGGATCGTGGGCACATACCCTAAGAGTTCTAGAGTTTGGAGCACATGAAATCTGAAGCTTTTTAATACAACTTTTTGTGGTTTGCACCAAGTATTGTTATAGCTTCATGCAACCACTATAGTGCAAGTATTTGTATGTTTGTGATCCAGGTAGCAAGACAACGGGTCCCGATGTGGTTCATACCTCCAGAATAGACAATGCCATGCTGTAACGGTCCCGTGTAGGTGCCAATCTTCAGCTTGCCAGTGTTCTGTAGATGAAAAGCAAAATTTTAACATCTCCGACCACTTTCAATCAGATATCGCACACAGGCTGGAGGCAGAATATAATGGTGTTGGCATCTGATGTATAAGAATGATGGTTTCAAAAAGTCAAATATGGACATACTGGAAAGTCCAGACACAGAATAGAGATGCAGAGATGCCAACGGCCACAAAAACAAAATTGTGCTACCTGTACACTGAGCATGTCACAGCTGATCTACACAGTTATCGCAGCACCTTATGTTAACAGTGTGGTGCGCCACATTAAAGGGAGCCAATCACCAGGATTTTCGGAAATAACCTAAAGCCAGTGCTATACTGGCACTATCAGGCTGAGTCTATACATACCTGTAGTGGTCACCTCGAATGTTTAGGTTTTGAAACACAAGAAAGTAAAGTTTATAAAATGAACAGCTTCTTGAGTGACAGCAGCTGAGGAGCAGATAATATCTGGGGGGTATTCATAGTTATCCCCTCCCCCTGTTAGAATTAGCATAAGTATTATAAAATCAATGTAACTTTTCACTTCCAAGACCTGTGGTGAGGTCATACTCATGTGACCAGAAGGGACGGAGCCTCAACCAATAGGAAACGTTGCTTCCTAATATCAGCTTTGTTGGCTCAGGCCCCACCCCTTCTAGTCACATGGCTATGACCTCACCACAGGTCCTAGAAGTGAAAAGTTACATTGATTGTATAATACTTATGCTAATTCTAACAGGGGGAGGTGATACGTATGAATACCCCCCAGACATTATGTAATCCTGAGCTGCTGTCACTCAAGCAGCTGCCGATTTTATAAACTTTACTTTCTTGGATTTCAAAACCTATACATCCGAGCTGACCACTAGAGGTAGGCTGATTCTATACATGATAGTGCCAGTATAGCACTGGCTTTAGCTTATATACGAAAATCCTGGTGATTGGTTTCAATTAACTTGTTTCATCTGTGCTTCTCAATTTACCAAAAATCTAATCCTCCATTACATCCTAAATTTCAGGATGCAGATCATATAGGATTAGCAAATTGATTATGTTTAAAAAATTAATTTATGGCTGCTTTTCATATCATTAGGTAGGGAGCCACAATTCACCTCCTTATGAAATAGCTCACTTTTGCTTTGCAGAAAAACTGATTTAAACTGAGTTACAGAGATGCTGTGGATCTACCGCACATTTTGCTATTTGCATGTAGATTTTAGCTGTTACAATGCAGTTTTATAAGAAACCATTTCCAACCCTCCTCAGAGCTACAGATAATACTTTACAGAATTACTATGCTTTTTACTTCTATTTTGGGTGCCATTTGCTAAAATGTGAGGGCAGATTTAAGGAGATAAACCAAATATGCTTATGTAAACAGAAGCACAAAAGAGGAGAGACACAAAAGCACTTACAGTATCCACTTGTCTCAGCACAGTTCCTTCCCCAAAAAATAAAGGCTTTCTTGCATCTACTAAAATTAAATCAAAGTACGACTGCCAAAGCCGATGTGCACTCCCGGGCTGCGTGCAAGGAAGACAGAGATATATAAGTTACTATTAGTTGCTAGCAGTATAACCAAAAGGTATTTTGACAAAATCTACACTGGAAAAAAAACAGATTTATTATAAAGCAGATTCATGAGCTAAACGTGCGGTCTGTCTGCATCTATTGTGTCTATATAGAAGAAGCATCAATAATGCGAAACGTGCGTTGGGTGTTTGACGCTATTACCGTTGTTTCCCAACTCCCATAGGCCGGTTTCACACATCCGGCTTTTAGCTGGTTTGGCTGATGTGGTGCACGCCAGTACAGTGTATACAGTAAACTGGCAACGCAACAAGCGCCGGTCACATGCTGTCATGTGACCGGAGCATGTGACCCGGAAGTTGTGGCGCTGCCATTGTACTGTATTATACTGTACTGGTGTGCGCCGCATCCATCAAACCGGCGAAAAGCCGGTTGTGTGAAACTAGCCTTATTAGGTATACTGCGGGTTACCATGGGACCTTTTTTGCTAAGTTATATGTCCATTATGTAGTTCCTTTTGGATTTTTCTTAAGCACACTTGTGTTTGTACTTTGGTCCAATCGTAATCAATAGTTGTTACGATTTGAACTTTACTAGGAGTTATCTGACTAGGTGTTCCCAATATAATATCTACCCTTTCAGACGTTCTTTGGAGACATCCTTTGTATGTTAGATATTATAATCATGTTATATCTAATAAAAATTCTATTGTTATATGCGGTTGCATATGGTTGGTGTGTTTCATATTGTGTCTATATGGCCTGATGATATAGAAACCTCTATTCTCCAGCAAGTTTGAAAAAGACTTGGTAATAAAAAAAAAAAAAAAAAAAGGGGGGGGGGGGGGGGCGTCTAATTATTTATATGAATCCCATTCTGAACTGACAAGGTAGCTCTTTTCTTGGCTCCCATAGACTAGAATAGAGTGAGCCATGTCTGAGCGCAGCCCCGTCAGCATTGGATTAATTGGAGAACTCACTAGCAGATAGCCACTATGAATCCGCGCATGGGTGTTGTGGGGCCCTGCACCTACGCAGTGTTAATTGTCGTGCCATTAATTGTTGTCTAAGTTGGGGAAACCTATTTAAAATCACTTTTTACAGTAGCTTTAAGAAGTACAGTAACTTTGTGAATATTTTTAAGAAAAAAAAAAACATTAAACATTTTGGTATGTCCGTCACCTCTTCCTTTTCACAAAGTTAAAAGCATTTCCTAGGCAGCCTCTAGGGGGCGCTATATGCATAGGATAAACAGCTTGTATTCACCTAGATCAGACCCATATAAATCCAGATACACTGAGCTGCTCTGTATTCACTGAAAAAGTCATAATGACAGACAGATCCAGTGTATTATGCTCAGAAATACAGAGAATAACCCATGACTGTGCGCAGGGATAGCAAAACTTACCTTTGGTCCATGTTGGAAGTCAAACAAATAGGTCATAATTTTCTAGAAAAAAAAAAAAAGAAAAAAGGAAAAATGACTGTATAGATTAGTATTATAGGAGGCTCCTGTGATAAAATGATCCCAACAATCCCCTTAAGCCATTGTCTGGAGCTCACCATGACCAGGATTTTTATTTGGGCAGATCCCAAATGTTTTGTTAGAATCCAGTAACAGTTTTTGTGATTGGCCAATAAAAGTGGAGATTTTATATTTACATATACATGCATACATACATACATACATACATACACACACACACACACACACACACATACATACATACATACATTATATATATATATTACAATAATTGTATATATATTTATATATACATATACATATGATGTTGTAATGAGTGATTCACTACTAACATTTAAGCAGAGACTGGACGCCTTTCTTGAAAAATGTAATATAACCAGTTATGTATATTAGATTTTATGACAGGGTATTGATCCAGGGAACTAGTCTGATTGCCGGATGTGGAGTCAGGAAGGAAATTTTTTACCCATTGGAACTTGTTTGCCACATTGGGTTTTTTTTTGCCTTCCTCTGGATAAACATGTTAGTCTGCTTTCACACCTCTGGTTTTTGCTATGCGGCACAATCCGGCACTTTGCAGGAAAATCGCAACCGGTTTTTTTTGCTGCCGGTTGCAATTTTCCTGCATAGACTTTAATTAGTGCCGCATTGTGCCGCATGGCCTTGCGTTCCATCCGGTTTTTGCCGCATGCGGCAGATTTAGCCGATGCGGCGGCCGGATGGAACGTTGCCTGGCACGTTTTTTCGTGCGGCAAAAAAAAACCGCATCGCGCCGCATTCGGCCGATGCGGCGCATTTTTCAATGCATGCCTATGTCGGCCGGATGCGGCGCGATGCGGCAATAACCGCATCCGGCCGCCGCATGCGGTTTTTGCCACTGCGCATGCTCAGTAGCATGCCGCAAGTGGCAAAAACCGGACTGGCCGCAAAGGAAAAACTTATGCAAAGGATGCGGTGTTTTCACCGCATCCGTTGCATAGCTTGCACAGCCGGATTGAGCCGCACAGCTCAAGCCGGATGTGTGAAAGTAGCCTTAGGCTATGGGTTGAACTAGATGGACTTAGAGTCTCCCTTCAACCTTAAAAACTATGATACTATGATATACATATACACACACACATATAATTATTTTATTAATTTTTTATATATATATATATAAAAAATTAATAAATTTTATATATATATATATAAAAATTAATACTATAATTATGTATACCGTATTTTTCGGACCATAAGACGCACTTTTTTTCACACACACACACACACACACACACACACACACACACACACACACAGGTCAGTGGCGCAGAGAGGAAGATGATCGGCTGCAGGGAGTGAGGAAAAGGTGAGTATAAACGTTTATTTTTTTCTCTGTGCTATAGGATACAGGCCATATACCAGGATGGTATATGAGCACGATGGGGGCATATAGCAGGATGGGAGTATATGAACAGGCTGGATGGGGGGGGGGGGGTATGTGAACAGGCTGGATGGGGGGGGGGTATGTGAACAGGCTGGATGGGGGGGGTATGTGAACAGGCTGGATGGGGGGGGGTATGTGAACAGGCTGGATGGGGGGGGGTATGTGAACAGGCTGGATGGGGGGGGGTATGTGAACAGGCTGGATGGGGGGGGTATGTGAACAGGCTGGATGGGGGGGTGTATGTGAACAGGCTGGATGGGGGGGTGTATGTGAACAGGCTGGATGGGGGGGGGGTATGTGAACAGGCTGGATGGGGGGGGGGTATGTGAACAGGCTGGATGGGGGGGGGGGGTATGTGACCAGGCTGGATGGGGGGGGGGGGTATGTGACCAGGCTGGATGGGGGGGGGGGTATGTGACCAGGCTGGATGGGGGGGGGGGGTATGTGACCAGGCTGGATGGGGGGGGGGTATGTGAACAGGCTGGATGGGGGGGGTATGTGAACAGGCTGGATGGGGGGGGTATGTGAACAGGCTGGATGGGGGGGGTATGTGAACAGGCTGGATGGGGGGGGTATGTGAACAGGCTGGATGGGGGGGGGTATGTGAACAGGCTGGATGGGGGGGGGTATGTGAACAGGCTGGATGGGGGGGGGTATGTGAACAGGCTGGATGGGGGGGGGGTATGTGAACAGGCTGGATGGGGGGGGTATGTGAACAGGCTGGATGGGGGGGGGTATGTGAACAGGCTGGATGGGGGGGTATGTGAACAGGCTGGATGGGGGGGTATGTGAACAGGCTGGATGGGGGGGGTATGTGAACAGGCTGGATGGGGGGGGTATGTGAACAGGCTGGATGGGGGGGGCATGTGAACAGGCTGGAGGGGGGGGTATGTGAACAGGCTGGATGGGGGGGTATGTGAACAGGCTGGATGGGGGGGTATGTGAACAGGCTGGATGGGGGGGTATGTGAACAGGCTGGATGGGGGGGGTATGTGAACAGGCTGGATGGGGGGGGTATGTGAACAGGCTGGATGGGGGGGGGGTATGTGAACAGGCTGGATGGGGGGGGTATGTGAACAGGCTGGATGGGGGGGGTATGTGAACAGGCTGGATGGGGGGGGTATGTGAACAGGCTGGATGGGGGGGTATGTGAACAGGCTGGATGGGGGGGGTATGTGAACAGGCTGGATGGGGGGGGGTATGTGAACAGGCTGGATGGGGGGGGGGTATGTGAACAGGCTGGATGGGGGGGGTATGTGAACAGGCTGGATGGGGGGGGTATGTGAACAGGCTGGATGGGGGGGGGGTATGTGAACAGGCTGGATGGGGGGGGTATGTGAACAGGATGGATGGGGGTTTATAGCAGGATCATATACAAGGCAGGAGGATCATTACCAGGATGGGGTACCTTAGTAGAGAATTTGGGGACATTACCCCCATAACAGTGTCAGCAGCAGATCCTCGCCCCATAAGTGTGTCATGACCACATTTTTTGCTTAAAGTTTTATTTTCCCATTTTCCTCCTCTAAAACCAGGGTGTGTCTTATAGTCCGAAAAATACGGTATATATACATATAATTATTTTATTAATTTTTTCATATATATATAAAAAATGAATAAATTATATATAAAAAAAATTAATACTATAATTATGTGTATATGTGTATGTATGTATATGTATGTATGTATATGTATGTATATGTATGTGTATGTATATGTATGTATATGTATGTATGTATGTATGTATGTATGTATGTATGTATGTATGTATATGTACATGTATATGTATAATATATATATATTTATTATATATATATATATATATATATATATATATATATATATATATATATATATATATATATATATATATATATATATATATATATAATTATTTTATTAATTTTTTTTTTTTTAAAACAGACTATAGACATATGATCACGTATGGACAAAAACACCCCAAGGTTGACAATTGGAAAACCCCCTGAAAAAGCCTCCTCTCTTCTTTTCGAGGCGTTTACTGTAGACCCTGGCACAGTAATGTATCAGCCACAATGATGTCAGTTTTCAATGGGAAGTGAAGGCTAGTAAATAACACATATGTGGATATATCATGGAAGAAAGGAAAGTAGAGAAAGTTTATTTTATTCACAAGAGATTGAGGTTGGTTTTCCAACTGGTAAACCCCGATACATCTAATAGCTCTTGTGAGGGACACACCTAGGGGGATCCAAAGAGAAAAGAAGGAAGGAGAAAGAAAAAAAAAAAAAAAAAAAAAAAAGGTGTCCCTTACCATCCCATTGAAAAACAACACGTGGATGCCAGCGAGCAGGCGGCTTTGTGGACGACCGTTGAAGCGCATCTGTATGCAGAGCGGCCGTCGTCTACAATGCCGCCTGCTCGCTTGCACTTGCTTCCACATGTTTTGATTTTTTTTATGGGATGGTGAGTGCCCCTTATTTTTCCTTCGTTCTCCTTTGTTATTATACTATTGTTATGCAAGGTGGAGCACTTGAATATGCCTCAACCAGTCGATTTTTGTTTTTGCACCCGGATGTGAATTGTGCCATGCTAATAGTGCTGGACTCTGCTTTTCACATGCACATAGGAGGATGCGCGCAGAAAGCAGCGGACACAAGCCGGTTTCCTACATACATCTGTGACAATCTTACATCATCATCTGCGGAGATGAAAGATTCAATTTCCACGTAATCAGATTTCCATATAAAAGTGTTATATTCATGTCATCTTCATGCCTCAATATTGAAATTGAAACACCAAAGGAGAAGTGGTGGAGTTATGGAAATCAAAGGCTGGATATACATGCTAATGATATGCAAATGGGGAAAAAAAATGGAAATAACATTTTCAAAACATCTTGATTAATTCAATATCAAGTATGAGAGCTGAGTGCAGAAAATCCTGCACTTAAAAAGGGAACTGTAACCTGTTTTTTCTTATAAACCCTGTTCATCGCCTTTAAGATCATGTGAAATGGGTTCCTTACAACTCCTTTATATTCGAAGACGTGCTCCAGAATAGCTCAGAAAGAGTATTTTATACTTGCGCCTGCGCTGTAGAATGGGAGATCTGCGCAGGCGCGCCTCACTGTGCCCTATTGAACAGCTAGTGATTCTACTGCGCAGGTGCAACACTTCGGCGGGCACTGTGTTTATGACGCTAAACAGAGAAACCTGCGGCACATTTTTACATTAAAGTGTAGGGCCAATCACAATGATGTATAAAAGGTGTTGGACCCATACCTACTCCAATAGATATAAGGAAAAGGAGGAACAACGAAGTTTTAAAGGTGCAAAAGTTAAAATACAATGTTATTATGACATTTTTAAAAAAAGATTACATAATAAAGTACAATTTGAACATGACACGACAATTTGTTGATATACAGATTAAATATGCAGAAGTATAGAAGTACAGTGGGTGGGCAAAGAGTGGCACAACCCGTATCACAAAGGTCCCTGGGTTTAAGAGCACACTGGCATTGAATACCGGGAGGGGGTTGGAGGCAGCAGGATTATTACCTAAGGCGCCAGTACACACAGCTTGCCGGTGGAAGAGGAGCTCCGCGTGGAGGACCCGACGTACGTTTCGCAAAGGATTATGGTTGCTTATTCATGGGTAAGTGTCACCTATATACCTAAGTATTGCTATATAACTATTACTTCCTATCCTTATATATCTGCTGATTAAAATTCTCAGCTATTAACCTGCCCAACATGTTTCGCCATGGCTGGCTTTATCAGGGACTAGGGCTATAATGAGCTGAGGTCATAACTCTGGAAAGATGCCGCAACTAGAGGTATCCTAATTGAAGATCATTAAAATATAACTTTTATTTCACGATTTAAACGACTAACATTGAAGACAGAAATGGCTGAAGTATTATTTGCAATGATTGCTCATGTATATTAAGGTATTAGTTGGTCACCGACCAACTAATATATTTTTATTCCTATATAACTATTACTTCCTACCTTTAGATCGCCTAATTCAAATTCTCAGCTATTAGCCTGCCCTACATGTTTCGCCATGACTAGCTTCATCAGGGGCTAAGGCTAGAATGAGCCAAGATCAGAACTCTGCTACGTGTGAACATACTCCAGCTATGTTTTTGCCCTATTACGGGAAAAAGCTGGTGTTGGTGAACTCCTCAGAACGAGCCATAGTTTCACAATTGTCTGTAAAGACAGATGACATGGTGAGGGGCGGATGTTATACACCTCAATAAATAAGCTGAATTCAACAATTAAGTTGTGTCTTTTTTCTTTTCTCTATATATTGGAATAAGTGTTTACAAAAGTGTTTTCATGTCCTCTTTAAAGTAAAGCTCCAACTTACCTTTCCTTTTTTCCCCCCAAATGGAAATTTCTAGTTCCCCTGATTGCAATATAAGTAATGCTACTGTCATCCTTTGCTTTATCCTGGCCTTTTAAAATGGCACAATTAACTCACACCGAGAGACCCGCGCTCCCTTCCCGGTACCTTGGCAACATATAAGTGATGCGAATGTTTAATTAGCACTTACGTGGGTATATTTATAGTCGCTGTTTGTAACCAGAAAAACCTTTCCCACTTCATTCATGCGGCTCAGGAGCAGAGGCAGTTTAGGCTGGAAATAGAAGAAGAGAAACAGTAAAGGCCAATAATCAATAAAAATAATAAAAGAAAGAAACTAAAAATAATAAAAGTAAAATAATAATCTATTACCTTTATTTTTTCAAAGCTAAAATTCAACAACAACAAAAAAAAAGTAGGGTAGATGGTAAAATCAGGAAGATTACGGGACCTTCAGCCTCCTTCCGTCTCTCCTTTCACCAAGAATTATCTATTTTTAAGGCCTTGGGAAAATATGCACTTACATCTTTCACAACATACTTTGGCAAGTTCTCCACCGTCTTCTCCTTAAGTGATCCCTGGGAAAGGAAAACCTATAAATTAAGGGTCCTGTGGCCATACAGTCATTGCATTAGATTAAGGTATTTCACAATCTCTGAGCCGATAGCAAATGCAGCCCATACACATACAGTGTGTCCACCCATATCCTGTCCACTGCCATTAACTTGAGAATGGCGGCAGCTATAGGCATAGAAGTGGTGTCTAGGTATAGTAAAGTAGCCATGTGCTACGCAATGAAACCACCTATAGCGCCACCTGGTGGAAAACAACGGAGTTAGCATTTTTATAGTTAAAATGGAACGAGATAGAGGAAAAAAAAATGAATTACAAAGTTGTAGGGCATCAATTCAATACGAAGCGACACCTTGCATACAGAAATGCTATGATTAGAACGTGCAAAACTCACAAGGCTGCGGACGTGAAGCGATACCTCATGGAGACCTTCCTACAAGTCATTGGGTATGGTGGCTGGGTGGAGTGGCCTCCACGCTCACCTGACCTGACCCCATTGGACTTCTTTCTGAGGTCACATCAAACAGCAGGTGTATGCGACCCCTCCACCAACATTGCAGGACCTACGACGACGTATCACAGATGCTTGTGCAAACGTGTCACCTACCATATTGTACAACGTGCAGCAAGATACAGTATGCTGTCCAGAGCCCAGATGTGCATTGCAGCTGACGGGGGCCACTTTGAGCATCAAAGTTAAATGAGCCCCATATGCGTGACCAGCATTCAATGTTTTGGGGGGGTCATGGGTTTCATATCATAGCATTTCTGTATGCAAGGTGTCGATTCGTAGTGAATTGATGATGCCCTACAATTTTTTAATTCACTTTTCTTCTCTATCTCGTTTCGTTTTCGAGATAAAAATGCTAACTACGTTGTTTTCCACCAGGTGGCGCTATAGGTGGTTTCATTGCGTAGTAACGCATGGCTACTTTACTATATCTAGACACCACTTCTATGCCTATAGCTGCCACTGTTCTCAAGTTAATGGTGGTGGACAGGATATGGGTGAACACACTGTATATTGGCTCAAAAATGGTGCGACCAACCGACCACCTAATGTGCGATCAGGCTGGTGGATATGGTTCAATATGCCCAATCCATTTGTTCTCAGCCGACAGATGTGTTGGATCAGTCGTACGATTTAACAGGGACTATGGGGATAGTTATGCTACATCATTTATCCTGCCAAAAGTGACAAATCTTGACAAAAGGATTGCAAATGCTAGTGTGAACATGACCCTTTATATAAGAAAATCAACCCTACATCATCTAATAAAAAGGCATTTCCCTGCATACCCACTCTACGTACACAGATTAGACAATGTCGGTGGATAAGGATATGCCTCATTATAAATGGTAATGGTATAACAGTTGTCAACCGATTCATACATTTCCAGGAGGAATACTAGAGGAACAACACAATGTATAGTTCTAAGGACAGATGATGCTCGTTATCCCATGGGGAATATAAGTATTTGCAAACAATATACTGTGGATGGGGTCAAAGATGGGGATCTACCTTGTAATGAACCCAGTCCACCGCATCTCTGACATCCTGGAACATGCTGCGGAACGACATGAAGAGATCGCCATCTTTAAACCCCTTTTCACAACTGCAGTAAGAAAGAAATGAACAACGACATGTGATTAAAAGAATGTTTCAATGTAGAGTCAGCAAGGGGGGGGCAAATAACTAACATAACATTATCTAAAGGGGCCCTCACCTTGTGTAGCGGTCACAGGTTGTGAAGAAGTCAACCAAGCAAGCCAGCAGGTAGGTTTCTGGAGGGGGAAATCATACTAGAATTACCTTTCATACACATTTAGGGCCAGAAATATTTTGGCCGAGACAAGTTTTGCTGTTTACCACAATATACTCAGTATACAGTTATATAAACAATATGGGATAGAGACTCTGCGCTGTAGGCCCAATTCATACATCCGTGTCTCCGGTACGCGTGACGTCAGTTATCACACATACCGAAGACATGGACACATGTAGACCCATTAAAATCACTAAGTTTGTGCACAAGTCCCTGTTTTGACATGGACCGTGTGCTCCACACAGCAATATGTCTGTTTTCTGCCAGCACGGACCGCACACTGATGTGATCTGTCAGAAATCAGAGTGATACTTACCAGAGTAAAAAGAAAAGGTCACATAAAAATAAAAGCATTTGTATACTTTCCTGTCTCCACCACGGCTGCCTTTGCTGTTGCTTCCGGGCCCACTCATTATGCTCATGCATATTCACTGCACTCACTGCGGACCCAAAAGTAACAGCAGCGCAGGAGACAAGTAAGTATACCAGCTCGTGTGCTATTTGGATGTCACATGTAGAATACAGACACACACATTTGCACCCACAGGATGTTTTTGTTCAGAGTCTTTAAATAAACCTGAAAATACACACTTTCCGGAGCTGCTCTGTGTTCTGATAGTGGCCACGCTGGCTCCTAAGGGAAACTAAGGCTATGTGTGCACGCTGTGTTTTTTGCTGTGTTTTTTGCTGTGTTTTTGCGCGCAGTTTTGGTCTCAAAACTGCATGAATTGCATTCCCCAGCAAAGTCTAAGATTTTATTTTTGCTGTCCGCACAGTGCAGTTTTTTTTTTTTGCTGCTTTTTTTGTGGTGACCACAAAGATGCAGCATGTCAATTCTTTTTGCGTTTTTCACCCATTAAATGTAATGGAGAAAAACGCATCAAAAACGCATGCTTTTTTTTATGCGTTTTTTGCTGCGGATGCGTTATTTTGGGGGCAATAATGCTGCATGTCTGTGGTCAGAAAAAAAAAGCAGCGTTTGCACATATCCTTAAAGTAAAAGTTTCTTCAGAGTCTTCTCTCTCCACAGCTGACCTGGCCGTCTCAGACGCTGCGGAGCTGTGAATGGAAGAGTCTGGGAATTAGGTGTGAAAGTGCACGTCCCAAGAAAAGACTGAAATGCAATGCAAGCACAAATTTCACATACTGTGCTCCAGAAGAAACAAATGTGGATATCTCTGCAATGGACAAATGCAGCGTAAAACAGAAGAGAGACAGAATTGGAGGGGGAGGTCTGGTGGTCGTGGTGTGGCTGATGAGGACCCTTTCTTCAATAACACAGCTATCTAGACTGCACGTTCCTGAATTCTGAAGTTTTTAGGTTGCTTTTTTTAGCAGTTCACTTTCACTGCAGCTTCAGTGTTTTAGGAAGGCGATACATACTGTATCTGGGTCAGACTCCCATTATATAATGGTGTTTTCACAGACACAGATGCTGACACACATTTCAGAACAAAGAACCTTGTTACATTACATGTATACTGAAAAACAAGATATCCCCATCTTCTAATTTCTAAGTCCATCACAAGGAACCTGGTCACTGATCAGACAGAACAAACTATTCTCAATTCTCCGGCCATCCCTGCCCCTTACATGATCCCAAACCCTTCACAGTCACCATTTTTATATTATTTTGGTAAGAACATTCAGACACATCTTTCAGACATGTTGGCTTGTGGGATCAGTGAAGGTCCCATTTGGGTTTTTTAAGCGTGAGGATCAACTAGACCTCCAAGAGACCCCTATGTACAGTAATTAATACCGCTGAGGACAGATGAGTGAGCTCCTCTGCGGGGTCTCTATTCCTTTATGTGTTGATGATACAACCCATCGGATGAGCCAGCGTTCATTACCTGGTAGATTAAACAGAGTGTTGAGTATGTAAAACCGATCCGTGTCATCTCTCTGGATGAATTTATTTGGGTACTGCTCCCTTGTTTCAGGTCTGTAGAAAAAAAAAAATAGCAGAAATTAGTTGTTTTCATAATGGAATACATCTTCTATATAATTATTGATTATTAAAAGCAGATAGTGAAATGTTATGCGATTGCCATCTCGCCTGAGCTGCTCTGAACAGCATTTCGAGACATGGTGTACTTGAAGCACAGGAAACAAGTGTGGGGTTTCAATGTATAAAGAGAAATCCAGGGCACTACTCCGCACCGTGGATATATAGATTACCAAGTCCTGTACATAACGGCATGGATCAGTACAGCTCTGGGGTGCACATTTGTGTGGAGACAATATAACATCAACTTGCAAGAGAGAATGGCACTCACCAGATGTATGCTGTATAGAAAACAAATTTATTCAAACTTGGAGGTTACATGTGCAGGGCGGATAGGTGGGCAGGGGGAGCTGAGCACGTCTGACGACGGCCGTTTCGCACTTGCAAAGTGCGTCTGAAGCACTTTGCAAGTGCGAAACGGCCATCAGCATACATCTGGTGAGTGCCATTCTCTCTTGCAAGTGTGGTGTTTCATTCACTTCGATGGGAGAGATTTCTACACATGCTCTGTGATCTGTGCAGAGGACACTGTGCAGCGAAAGGGAAGGTGGTGAGTTGTCACCATCAGTTAATTTTAATGGTAGAACTCGTTTTAGCTATATGTAAGCGATACCCTTCACTGGTGGTAATGAAATGACTACTGAGAATTGATCTCTACAAAAATGAAGTGTCAACCGTACATGAGGCTTAGGAGATAGAGCAATGAAAACTGCACGACTTAAAAGGGCTTTTTTCACCAAAATTAAAGAAAGAAGGGAATTTTGTTTACTTACCGTAAATTCCTTTTCTTCTAGCTCCAATTGGGAGACCCAGACAATTGGGTGTATAGCTACTGCCTCCGGAGGCCACACAAAGTATTACACTCAAAAGTGTAAACCCCTCCCCTCTGCTATACACCCTCCCGTGCATCACGGGCTCCTCAGTTTTGGTGCAAAAGCAGGAAGGAGGAAACTTATAAATTGGTCTAAGGTAAATTCAATCCGAAGGATGTTCGGAGAACTGAAACCATGACCAAGAACAATTCAATCTGAACAACATGTGTACACAAAGAATAAGAGCCCGAAGGGAAACAGGGGCGGGTGCTGGGTCTCCCAATTGGAGCTAGAAGAAAAGGAATTTACGGTAAGTAAACAAAATTCCCTTCTTTGTCGCTCCATTGGGAGACCCAGACAATTGGGACGTCCAAAAGCAGTCCCTGGGTGGGTAAAAGAATACCTCGTAATATAGCCGTAAAACGGCCCCTTCCTACAGGTGGGCAACCGCCGCCTGAAGGACTCGCCTACCTAAGCTGGCATCTGCCGAGCGTAGGTATGCACTAGATAGTGCTCCGTGAAGGCGTGCAGACTCAACCAGGTAGTCGCCTGACACACCTGCTGAGCCGTAGCCTGGTGCAGCAACGCCCAGGACGCACCCACGGCTCTGGGAGAATGGGCCTTCAGCCTTGAAGGAACCGGAAGCCCAGCGGGACGGTAGGCTTCAAGAATTGGTTCCTTGATCCACCGAGCCAAGTTGACTCGGGAGCTTGCGACCCTTTACGCTGGTCAGCGACAAGGACAAGAGCGCATCCGAGCGGCGCAGGGGCGCCGTACAAGAAATGTAGAGTCTGATTGCTCTCACCAGACCTAACAAGTGCAAATCCTTTCCACGGTGGTGAACCGGATGAGACAAAAAGAAGGTAAGAAGATATCCTGATTGAGATGAACCGAGGATACCCCTTCGGGAGAAATTCCCGAACCGAACGCAGAACCAGCTTGTCCTGGTGAAACACCAGGAAGGGGGACTTTACATGACAGCGCTGCTATGTCAGACACTCTGCGGAGTGACGTGACTGCCACTAGGAAGACCACCCTCTGCGAAAGGCGTGAAAGAGAATATCCCTCATTGGCTCGAAGGGTGGATTCTGAAGAGCCGGTATCACCCTGTTCCGATCCCAGGGTTCTAGCCGACGCTTGTAAGGAGGGACTATGTGGCAAACCCCCTACAGGAACGTGCGTACCTGAGGGAGTTTGGCTAGACGCTTCTGAAACACAAACCCAGAAAGCGCCGAAACTTGTCCCTTAAGGGAACCGAGAGACAACCCCCTCTCCATTCCGGATTGAAGGAAGGACAGAAAGTGGGCAAGGCGAATGGCCCGAGAGTAAAAACTCTGATCAGAGCACCAGGATAGGAAGATCTTCCACGTCCTGTGGTAGATCTTTGGCGGACGTTGGTTGCTTGGCCTGTCTCATAGTGGCAATGACCTCTTGAGATAACCCTGAAGACGCTAGGATCCAGTACTCAATGGCTACGCAGTCAGGTTGAGGGCCGCAGAATTCAGAATGCGTCTGCCGCCAGAGCTCTGTGATCTTGAGAACGTGCCATGAATGCCGGGACCTTGTTGTTGTGCCGGGACGCCAATAGGTCGACGTCCGGCTTCCCCCAGCGGCAACAATCTCTTGAAACACGTCCGGTGGAAGAGACCATTCCCCTGCGTCCATGCCCTGGCGACTGAGAAAGTCTGCTTCCCAGTTTTCTACGCCCGGGATGTGAACTGCGGAGATGGTGGAGGCTGTGGCTTCCACCCACAGCAGAACCCGCCGGACTTGCTGGAGGCTTGCCGACTGCTTGTGCCGCCTTGGTGGTTGATGTATGCCACCGCCGTGGCGTTGTCCGACTGAATTCGGATCTGCCTGCCTTCCAGCCAAGGCTGGAACGCTATTAGGGCTAGAACACTGCCCTTCTCTCCAGAACATTGATCTGGAGGGAGGACTCTGCTGAGTCCATGTACCCTGAGCCCTGTGGTGGAGGAAGACTCCCTGACAGACTCGCGTCCGCCGTGACCACAGCCCAGGATGTGGGCAGGAAGGATTTTTCCTTCGACAAGAGTGGGAAGAAGCCACCACTGAAGGGAGGCCATGGCTGCCCGAGAAGGAGCAACGTTCTTGTCGAGGGACATCGATTTGCTGTCCCATATGCGGAGAAAGTCCCATTAAAGTGGGCGCAGATGAATCTGCGCAAACGGAGCTGCCTCTATTGCTGCCACCAACTTCTCTAGGAAGTGCATGAGGCGCCTCAAGGGTGTGACTGGGCTCGAAGGAACGATTGCACCCCTGTCTGTAGTGAACGCTGTTTGTCCAGTGGAAGCTTCACTATCGCTGAGAGAGTATGAAACTCCATGCCGAGATATGTCATTGAGTGGGCCGGTGTCAATTTTGACTTTAGGAAAAATTGATGAACCACCCGAATCTCTGGAGAGTCTCTAGAGCAATGTTCAGTCTGTGTTGGCATGCCATCCGAGAGGGGGCCTTGACCAGCAGATTGCCTGAGAGAGTAGGACCGCTACCACCGTTGTCATGACCTTGGTGAAGGCCCGAAGGGCTGTCACCAGGCCGAAAGTTAGTGCCACGAACTGAAGGTGTTCGTTCCCTATGGCGAAGCGCAGGAAGCGCTGATATTCTGGTACAATCGGCACGTGGAAATAAGCATCCCTGATGTCGATGGATGCTAGGAAACCTCCTTGGGCCATCAAAGGTGATGGCAAGCGGAGAGATTCCATCCGGAACCGTCAGGTTCTCCGTCCGTTGAGCCGTGTGAAGTCCAGAACGGGGCGGAGTGATCCGTCCTATCTGGTACCACGAACAAGCTGGAGTAAAAAGCCGCGACTACGTTCTTGATGGGGAACGAGGATCGCAACTCCTCCTGCCTTCGGAGTGTTCACCGACTGGAAACGTGCATCGGCTCGCTCGGGGGACAGAGATGCTGTGAATCAACGAGTCGGAGGACGAGAACGGAGCTCTATCCTATGACCGTAAGACAGAATGTCTCCTACATCGGTCTTGGACATGTGGGGACCACTCCCCTGACCTGGACCGCCATGCAGAAAAGGTTCTCTGTGCACGGCGGAGGATGAAAATACCACCGCCTGAGACGTCAAAGACGCTAATTGCGGAGCACAGGATGACCGCATTGATCTGAGACAGAGCAGCTGAGATAGCCTGGAGTGCCCACCCCTGCAAAGGCTGGGGCAATGGACGCGCCTATGGCTTCATAGATGGATCCCATTAGGAGTTCTATCTGTCTGTCCGTGGCATTCTTGAGCGTGGACCCGCCACCCACTGCTACTACTGATCTAGCCGCCAGTCCGAGACTGGCGGGCACCTTATGACACTGAGCCGAAACCTGAACAACATCAGAGGGGAAGGGACAACGTGTGTTATAAGGCGTTCAGTAAAACGGTTGTCCATGAAGGTGTGCTTCTGGACAGAATCTGTGAAGCCTTGAGAGCCACGTCCGGACAGAGTCCTGGGTTGCGACCTCCGCCCCATCCTCTAGAGGGTCCTCAAGCTGAGACCCTAGAAGTCGGGGAAGATTCCAAGCAAGGCTGCTTAGCCGGACTGGGACTGCGGTTCGTGCTGGAGTTTACCACGTACTAACTAGAGGCCACCCCAGGAACACGCTTCGTCGCAGACCGAGGGAGGCCTGGGGCGATCCCGCAGTGCCCGGGGCCTGTGTAAGGGGCCGGTCTGGACCGCAACTCCTAGTCTCTTAGCCGACCATTTGTCCATAGCCTGAGACATGGATAGTGAAAATGACCCAGAGAGTTTCTCAGCAAAGCTGTAACTCTGTCCCTGCCGCCTGGACAGGGAACGCCGGCGAAGCTCAACCAGTGAAACTGCATTCAAACATTATATAGTCATATATACAGTGTATCACATATACAGTTCATCACTCTAGGGGGCCCAGCATCGAGAAGAAGCCCCCTGGTGTACAGACCCGGAAGCAGTATGTGCTGCTGAAAACATGGCTGTCGGCGTGTACAGTGGAGGGGGGAGCCGTGGGCGTAACCCCAAAAGTGCAGGAATCTGGTGCCCTGAGCGAAACGTGAGGGAGACGGAGGACAGCCAAGTGTGCTCCAGCCGTCACTGCTAGCCTCCGACTGACCGTCCCGCCCTTCCCCCTGACTGGCAGGGCCAGGGACGGGAGTTTAAGGCGCTAGGCCGCAAAGGCCGGGAACTAAAGTTACAGACCGCGGCCGGCAAGCAGGCGCGGTCCGGTAGTCGCCAAGTCTGAGGCGAAGCTGCTCTCTGCACCGTCCCCAAGGGGACACTGAGTCCTTGAGGGGATCAGTTCCGTAGCGTGATTAGTGAGGGGGTCGGAGGACAGCGAAGTGTGCTCCGGCCCTCACTGTCGGCGTCAGCCCGACTGTCCCGCCCTTCCTCCTGACTGGCAGGTCCGGGGGTGGTATAATGATTGAACAGTGCCCGGGGCTGGACTGTAAGGCTTCTCTAGGAGTAGCCAAAAACAACAGTGCGACCATACAACAAGCATATATATATATATATATGTACACTTCGGTACTCAGTGGGGCCAGCACCTCAGGTGCTGCTTACCGACCGCTCACAGCGGTTTGTGTGATCACCAGAATCCGTGCCCGGGCCCCCCTGATGTTGTCTCTCCTCTCCAGCGTCAGAAGTGCTGACAGTAATGGCTGCTGGCGTTCTGTGGGGAGGAGGGGGCCGTGGGTGTGCCTTAGAAAGTGCGGGAATCTAGTGTCCCACTGTGCTGAGTGAGGGGGGAGGAGGATACAGAGTATGCTCCAGCCCTCAGTGCTGCCGTCCTGTGCAGCGTCCCGCCCTTCCCCTGACTGGCAGGCCTGTGGGCGGGAATAAGCGAAACTAGGCCGCAAAAGCCGGGGACTAAAGTTATAAGCGCGGCCGGCAAATAAGCACGGCCGGCGCGGTAGTCCCCGGCGCACTAACACACCCAGCAGTGCTGCAGTGTGTATGGCACAAGCGCTCCATGCGCGGTCCCCACAGGGACACAGAGTACCTCACAGTAGCAGGGCCTTGTCCCTGACGATACCCGGCTCTTGTCCAGCAGATTCCCCAGGGCTGCGGAGGGAGCACGGTCCCAGTGCCTGGAGACCGATTAGGATCCCACTTCACCCAGAGCCCTAAAGGGATGGGGAAGGAAAACAGCATGTGGCTCCTGCCTATGTACCCGCAATGGGTACCTCAACCTTAACAACACCGCCGACAAGAGTGGGGTGAGAAGGGAGCATGCTGGGGGCCCTGATATGGGCCCTCTTTTCTTCCATCCGACCTAGTCAGCAGCTGCTGCTGACTAAGATGTGGAGCTATGCGTGGATGTCAGCCTCCTTCGCACAAAGCATAAAAACTGAGGAGCCCGTGATGCACGGGAGGGTGTATAGCAGAGGGGAGGGGTTTACACTTTTGAGTGTAATACTTTGTGTGGCCTCCGGAGGCAGTAGCTATACACCCAATTGTCTGGGTCTCCCAATGGAGCGACAAAGAAAAAAAAAAATTATATTTTCAGTCATGAAAATAAAAGGAAACTGTTTGCATGACAATGTGTGTCCAAACTTTTGGTCTCTACTGTGTGTGTGTGTGTGTGTTTGCGTGTGCGTATTATATATAATACGCGCACACACACACACCAAAAGTTTGGACACACATTCTCACGCAAACAGTTTCCTTTATTTTCATGACTCTGAAAATTGTAGATTCACATTGAAGGCATCAAAACTATGAATTAACACATGTGGAATGAAATACTTAACAAAAAAGTATGAAACAACTGAAAATATGTCTTATATTTTAGGTTCTTCAAAGTAGCCACCTTTTGCTTTGATTACTGCTTTGCACACTCTTGGCATTCTCTTGATGAGCTTCAAGAGGTAGTCACCGGAAATGGTCTTCAACAGTCTTGAAGGAGTTCCCAGAGATGCTTAGCACTTGTTGGCCTTTTTGCCTTCACTCTGTGGTCCAGCTCACCCCAAACCATCTCGATTGGGTTCAGGTCTGGTGACTGTGGAGGCCAGGTCATCTGGCGTAGCACCCCATCACTCTCCTTAGTCAAATAGCTCTTACACAGCCTGGAGGTGTGTTTGGGGTCATTGTCCTGTTGAAAAATAAACGATGGTCCAACTAAACGCAAACCGGATGGAATAGCACGCCGCTGCAAGATGCTGTGGTAGCCATGCTGGTTCAGTATGCCTTCAATTTTGAATAAATCCCCAACAGTGCCACCAGAAAAGCACCCCCACACCATCACACCTCCTCATACATGCTTCAAGGTGGGAACAAGGCATGTAGAGTCCATCCGTTCACCTTTTCTACGTCGCACAAAGACACGGTGGTTGCATCTAAAGATCTCAAATTTGGACTCATCAGACCAAAGCACAGATTTCCACTGGTCTAACGTCCATTCCTTGTGTTCTTTAGCCCAAACAAGTCTCTTCTGCTTGTTACCGGTCCTTAGCAGTGGTTTCCTAGCAGCTATTTTACCATGAAGGCCTGCTGCACAAAGTCTCCTCTTAATAGTTGTTCTAGAGATGTGTCTTCTGCTAGAACTCTGTGTGGCATGGACCTGGTCTCTAATCTGAGCTGCTGTTAACCTGAGATTTCTGAGGCTGGTGACTCAGATAAACTTATCCCCCGCAGCAGAGGTGACTCTTGGTCTGCCTTTCCTGGGGCAGTCCTCATGTGAGCCAGTTTCTTTGTAGTGTTTGATGGTTTTTGCCACTGCACTTGGGGACAATTTCAAAGTTTTCCTAATTTTTCGGACTGACTGACCTTCATTTCTTAAAGTAATGATGGCCACTCGTTTTTCTTTACTTAGCTGCTTTTTTCTTGCCATAGTTCAAATTCTAACAGTCTATTCAGTAGGACTATCAGCTGTATATCCACCAGACTTCTGCACAACAAAACTGATGGTCCCAACCCCATTTATAAGGCAAGAAATCCCACTTATTAAACCTGACACTCCTGTGAAGTGAAAACCATTTCCGGTGACTACTTCTTGAAGCTCATCAAGAGAATGCCAAGAGGGTGCAAAGCAGTAATCAAACCAAAAGGTGGCTACTTTGAAGAACCTAGAATATAAGACATATTTTCAGTTGTTTCACACTTTTTTGTTAAGTATTTCATTCCACATGTGTTAATTCATAGTTTTGATGCCTGCAATGTGAATCTACAATTTTCAGAGTCATAAAGATAAAGGAAACTCTTTGAATGAGAAGGTGTGTCCAAACTTTTAGTCTGTACTGTGTGTATTTTTAATATATATATATATATATATATATATATATATATATATATGTATATATATGAGCAAGGATGGTTGACCTTAGGGAGATCAACATCCACCACTGCGGAGACACCATCACGTGTTTCTCAACGCAGTGATTCTAGAGCAATGCACCCTGGGAAATATTCAAAGCAAGAAGGCCTGCGGAGACACCATCACATGTTTCTCAACGCTGGCAGGAAACTAGCCAGGTCTTTCACCGGGAAGGAACAACCACGGGAAGGGCAGTCTCCAGTCAAGGAGACCACCTATGCCAAACATGGTATCCATCCACAGACAGCCGTTTCAGGGTATTTGCCGCTCATCAGTGTGGAGTAGGAATCTGGCTAGTGGGAGCATTGCCTAGTAAAAGACTATGTGAGCAAGGATGGTTGACCTTAGGGAGATCAACATCCACCACTGCGGAGACACCATCACGTGTTTCTCAACGCAGTGATTCTAGAGCAATGCACCCTGGGAAATATTCAAAGCAAGAAGGCCTGCGGAGACACCATCACATGTTTCTCAACGCTGGCAGGAAACTAGCCAGGTCTTTCACCGGGAAGGAACAACCACGGGAAGGGCAGTCTCCAGTCAAGGAGACCACCTATGCCAAACATGGTATCCATCCACAGACAGCCGTTTCAGGGTATTTGCCCCTCATCAGTGTGGAGTAGGAATCTGGCTAGTGGGAGCATTGCCTAGTAAAAGACTATGTGAGCAAGGATGGTTGACCTTAGGGAGATCAACATCCATTGCTCACATAGTCTTTTACTAGGCAATGCTCCCACTAGCCAGATTCCTACTCCACACTGATGAGGGGCAAATACCCTGAAACGGCTGTCTGTGGATGGATACCATGTTTGGCATAGGTGGTCTCCTTGACTGGAGACTGCCCTTCCCGTGGTTGTTCCTTCCCGGTGAAAGACCTGGCTAGTTTCCTGCCAGCGTTGAGAAACATGTGATGGTGTCTCCGCAGGCCTTCTTGCTTTGAATATTTCCCAGGGTGCATTGCTCTAGAATCACTGCGTTGAGAAACACGTGATGGTGT